>NW_019416259.1:1082370-1087106 GCF_000390285.2 Anoplophora glabripennis | reverse complement strand
ACACGAAGACAACGCGACGCGGCGATATGATATTACGCAGACGATAGGCGACAAACAGTCTAATGCGAGAGCCAGGTGTGCAAAAATGTGGTTTAAATTTGTTTAAAAAAAAATGCGGTCGTCATACTGTAGGTAGCACATAAAAAATTATGATTTTAAAAACATTTCTCATGTATTGGCTTTATTTTGTTCGCGGCATATACGTACAAATTTTTACAAACAAAAGTTTTTCTCGATTGCTGAAAAATACATTCACCAAAATAAAAGGATTAAATTTGTTATTATTTTAACAAATCAAAAATTATATTATATACATATTCGCGTGATACGTCTGATTGCAAAATCACCAATGTAAGATCAATGTTTTGAAACGTAGCACATGATTTACGACAGTCTATAAGGTATTTTATTTTAATTTCGCCATTTTTTGACAACAAATCTTGAATTCTAGGTCTTTGTACTACAGATTTGTCATCATCCCGCACAGTTTTCTTACAAAAATGCACTTCATCGTCTTAAAAACTTAATATATTCTGATGATTATTACACATTGCTTATTAGGCGCTCGTAGCTACTCCCGCAAGCCGTACACTATGTAGATTACACATTACGTTGGACGCCCCATGCATCAGTTTATAGACAAGGCGAAAACCTCGCATTCGTGGGTGAAATTTTCCGACTCGATTTTTTTGCATATTCAGATTCGTGAGATGTTCCTTAACATGAATCGACATGATGCCGGCCGGAAATCTGGTGCCCATTTGTTTAAACGAACTTTTTTAAATAAATTGTAAAAATAGTTTTTTTCACTCCGGATTTTTTTTTAGGGTTTTTATAAACATTATAAATAAAAAAGTTCCTATGCACTATGCCTCTAAAATTGATAGTTTTAAAGTTATAAGCAATTTAAGTTGCTAAAGATGCGAAAATTGCGATTTTCAACGGCCAATTTTCGGATTAAAAATTGTTATTTTTGATGTTGCCAGGTACCTAAATTAAAGTTTAAACATCCCCCTACAAGATGATGAAGAGTTTTTGGGACTCGCATTATTCTAAAACCTTGTTTTTTAATTGTTAATAAAGCGCTATGAGCCGCGCGCGCGCCTCACTCAGACACGGATTTGTTATTTCTAGCGGCTTCAGCTTATGTTTTATGTCTGAATTAAGCGACGAAGAGTTTGATGCATTGCAAAGATTATACCTAAAAATATTAAATAAGCAAGGCAAAACAGCCGATGAAGCTAGAAAAATAATTTTATGTCATTGTAGCGGAATGGGTATTAATTTAAGTAAAATACACTTCCGATGTACTGAAATTACACGTCTTGAGAGCTTCTTTACAAACGTACATATGAAAAAGTTCTATTTTTCTTCAATATCAAAGTTTGGATTTCACAGCTTTTGGTTGTCAAAATGAAACAGGTGAATTACATATTATCTAAATTTATTACCAAAGATCCATTACCCAAAGACTTAGTTAAACAATGTAAATGTACAAGAAACTGTAAGACTAAAGCTTGTTCTAGTATGAAAAACTATGTCACTTATGTACCTTTATGTGGTTGTAACATAGAACAGTGTGAGAATTCTTATGATTGAATAAATGTGTGATAATAATATGCAGTATTAAATAAATGTTCTTTAATAAAAATCAAATGTATTTGTTACTATTGCCCTTTTATTTTTTTTCTGCACTCTATTCGTATAATTTTGAATTAATTAAATAAAATTATTATGAATTATAAAATTTAAATAATCAACTTTTACATTATTTTATGAGTAGTAATAGTACCTACTTAGAATGCTAAATTCAAAGAACATAAGCTGAAGCCGCTATAAAAATAGCGAATCCGCGTATGAGAGGCGCGCGCACGGCTCATAGCGCTTTATTAACAATTAAAAAACAAGGCTTTAGAATAATGCGAGTCCAAAAAACTCTTCAGCATCCTGTAGGGGGATGTTTAAACTTTAATTTAGGTACCTGGCAACATCAAAAATAACAATTTTTAACCCGGAAATCGGCCGTTGAAAATCGTCATTTTCGCATTTTTAGCAACTTAAATTGTTTATAACTTTAAAACTATCAATTTTAGAGGCATAGTTCATGGGAACTTTTTTGTTTATAATGTGCCAAAAAACCTAAAAAAATTAGTCCGGAGTGAAAAAAACAATTTTTTCACGATAAATCAGTTTTTAAGAAATTTAGATTCGCATATGAAGGAGCATTTGCATAGTTTCGTAACATCAATCGTATAATATACAGGGTGTTAATGAAATAGTTTGCCAACTTTCAATGGTGGTTAGATAAAGGCTGTCTTAGGGTGACGGCCATTAGAATATTTCAGGGGCTACCTGGATTTGAATTTTGAAGTTTTTCTCGTAAAATGAAAAATAAACAGTTTTTACCTTCCATCTCGTTCAAAGGAGGCCGATTCGTAAACAAATTGAAATTATAATATAAATTTCAATTCTAAACAACTTTCCTTAATAACATATTTCTGTACTGTTAAAAACAAAGACAGTTTATTCGCAAACTGAAATTACAGTCAACCTACAAAATCGGTGACTACTAGCACTTTGTTAAGTATTGTATGATATGACCTGTCAAATAAAAAATAGTTGTCATTGTTGCTCGAAAGAGGAAAAAGTTATGAACTGATATTATCACCGTACATCAATTTTGTAGGAGTTGTGAATTTTAAAAAACACTCTGTATAACACCAAAATATGTAGATTGAAAGCAAAAGTCCACACTCCAAAAATAATCAAAATCGATTAATACGTATTCGAGTTATTTACAAAATTTAAAAAATTCTCACGAACTTTGAGGCCATCTACCGACTAAACGAAACGATTTCGGATACAGGTGAATTAGCCTAAACCTGCCTATTTTGAGTCCACAAATCTGCGGTTTCTGTTGTGTACACGTTATTCTGGAACACCCTGTATATGTAAATACACTGAAAAAAAAATTGAAGTAAAATTACACACTAGATCATCGGGGACACGTGATGGCGTAAGTTTTGGTGTCTTGGAAGCTACCCCTCAGGCAGGGGAGTAAATACCCTTAAACTTTATATGGCACCCTATGTTGACTGATACCATTTTTAAGCTTTTTCAATTATGCAATTTTATTTTGGATAAGACAATAAAATCATCACTTGCTCCACTTCGAAGCATTTCGGTCGTTATCTGACGACATTCTTCAANTTATCTCAATAATTACATTGTAAGTGCATATTTTTATTGTTTTAAAATGTTTAGTAATATTTAATTCTTTATTTACAATTTTATTTTCCCGATCCTAACCATTTTTAAGAGCAATATTCACGTTTGATTAAAGTTTTTTCCTCAACTCCCATAAGAGCCTGTGTATAAGAACATAATTTTTAATATCATTTTTCAAAAAAACTACATTGGCAATCGATTTGATATTTTTACACGAGGCAGTTTGCATATTTATTAAGATTTCAGTTGCTTTGAAAACTTTCTTACCATTTTTTTTCGGTATCGAACCTCCTTAACAACTCTTTAAAATGCTTCAATTGAACTATACTTACTGTCATTTTGACATTTTCTGGTGTTCCAATTCTATCTAATCGTATTTTTAAATATTTACTAAAAGATTTTATAGAAAAAAACAAAATAAGAACTAAGATGAAAATATTGGATTTTGTAACTATTACAAAACAAGCAGAAAGGCCACATTTCATTTACATATTTGTTGTTAGTTTGGAGACATAAAAAATTGATTTTTGAAACTTATCGCCTCGTATCTTGAAGCGAGAGCAATTCTGGAAATACCATTTTTATTTACCCTCGCATCAATTTAGGAAATTATACAGCTATTAATATTTTTTTAATTGGAGAAAAGCTAGAAAGACGAAAATAACGCACTGTGGCCGGCGATAGGTCGATGTACAGGTATTTTAAGATATCTCCTTCGCTTCATATTGACGCATTCGTAGAGTGGCGCTATTTTTAATTTGGGACGCCCACGGTATATTAATTATGAATGATACAAAACAATTTCGGCCCGTTCGATATTCCGTTTTTCGTGTGTGGGCACGTTCCTTACATTTACAGGCACATAAAGTCTTTAAATTTTTAAATACACAGTCATTGACTCTATTCTATTTTTTATGGGTCTCGTATCATTACTTCTAATTACGCGTAAAAAAAATAATGGGAAATTACAGGTGTTTGTTTAAATAACATTAAAGTACTATGTCGAACACTGACGGATGACGAATCGGCGGCAGAATGTTATTAAAAAAATAGTAGTTTTCAGAGAATCGATATTCCGGTGAGCAATGTTTTGTCGTGATTAATGGTATTTGCTTTGTGGCATCATATGTATAAGGTGAGATTAACTTGGAATCCAGTCGTTTCATTGAAAAAAAATATATGTTTGGAAACAGGTAGATATACAGGTTGGGTTAAAATTGTATTATTGATCGTTATTCATGTAGACAAGTACACCAGGAAAATTAGCGAAAATAAAAGAGAAACTCGAAAAAAGTCCTATCAGCTAGATTATTGTAAAATTGTCTAAAGGAACATAATACAAGACATCTCTCGTCTCGTGAGTCAAAAACTTTTATTAGCTAACTTTTCTATTTAAACAAATAAGTGAGGAAAACAGTTTTTTCACTTTGCAGGGAAAACCATCAATTTTAGCGAAAAGTGACTCTCAGACAGCTTATAGGGAATAAAATTATCTACAAAATGAGACT
>NW_019416259.1:1053896-1078452 GCF_000390285.2 Anoplophora glabripennis | reverse complement strand
AAAAAAAAAACGAAATTTTGGAAATCCGACCCTAGAAATGTGAATGTGATGTGAATGTGACATTTTTTGCAAGCTTTCGTGACCGCCAATACTGTACTGCCTCAGACCGAACCAAATTCAGACGTTTTGTCTCAAAAAATTCATCTTCAATGTATTCGTTCAAAATTTATCGAAGTAAATGTATGTTTTATTTACATTTCTATGTTTATTGAATTATCGTACACTGTAAGTGTCGTTAGACCCTGTGAAATCCACCTAGTTATTTAAACTATTAAGTACTATCACACGTTACAATAAAACATTATTAGAGTTTTAATCTCCATCATCCGGTCATGCTTAATTCGATAAGTTGTTGCGTCAAAATTAAAACATAATTTTAATTTCATTATGACAAATTAATTCTAAAAAATGCATATGAACAACCAAAACTCCAAATGAACAATATGCATTAAAAAATTACAGTAAATGTTAAAAAACATTTCCGTTTTGGCAAATGTTGAAAATGAAAAAAGCTTAATATGATCGGAATTTATTATACCTGTAACCGCAAGTGTGAAAGAGCATGTCACAGATGTATTTGTATGAATATCCTGAGAAAAATTTGATCGAAATTTGTTTGAATTTTGAGCACTCGAGAACTTTCCTTAACATATTTCTGTACTGTTAAAAACAAAGGCAGTTTATTCTGGAAAGATTTATATATTTATCGATTTTCTGCCAGGTAAAAATTCTTCATGTCAACCGCATTTTAAAGACAAGCAAACATTTTAATGGAGAATGCCTTCTCCTAAAATGAAAAATAAACATTTTTTACCTTCCCCTTCTATGAAATAAAGCCGACTCATACAAAAATTGAAATAATAATTCTAAACAACTTTCCTTAATAACATATTTCTGTACTGTTAAAAACAAAGACAGTTTATTCGCAAACTGAAATTACAGTCAACCTACAAAATCGGTGACTACTAGCACTTTGTTAAGTATTGTATGATATGACCTGTCAAATAAAAAATAGTTGTCATTGTTGCTCGAAAGAGGAAAAAGTTATGAACTGATATTATCACCGTACATCAATTTTGTAGGAGTTGTGAATTTTAAAAAACACTCTGTATAACACCAAAATATGTAGATTGAAAGCAAAAGTCCACACTCCAAAAATAATCAAAATCGATTAATACGTATTCGAGTTATTTACAAAATTTAAAAAATTCTCACGAACTTTGAGGCCATCTACCGACTAAACGAAACGATTTCGGATACAGGTGAATTAGCCTAAACCTGCCTATTTTGAGTCCACAAATCTGCGGTTTCTGTTGTGTACACGTTATTCTGGAACACCCTGTATATGTAAATACACTGAAAAAAAAATTGAAGTAAAATTACACACTAGATCATCGGGGACACGTGATGGCGTAAGATTTGGTGTCTTGGAAGCTACCCCTCAGGCAGGGGAGTAAATAAATACCCTTAAACTTTAAATGTTGAGTGTTACCTCATTTTAAAGCTTTTTCAATTCTGCAATTTTAGTTTGGATACGACAATAAAATCATCACTTGCTCCACTTCGAAGCATTTCGGTCGTTATCTGACGACATTCTTCAACAAATCGCCGACGAAGTACCTCAAGTGAGTTCGTAGAAAAAAAGTCTAAAGGCTCTGGGAGGCCAGTGGCCACTCAATTGAACTTCTGCGTCCTATTCAGTGATTTGGAAAGTTCTGGTTAAGAAAATCACGCACAGCTATGTCATAATGTAGTGGAGCACCATCCTGCTGAAACCACACATCCTCTTTTGGCAAAGCGTTGTCATTTTCCAATCATTCTACAATCACCGGGTAGATATTCGTTTCCAGTACATTCAGATACAAGTTTTCATCCAGATTTCCCGGTAGGAAGAAATGTCCTACGAGGAGGTCTCCCAGTATGCCCGCCCAAACATTCGATTTCCTCGGATGCTGCGTGCGAGTTTCATGAAAAATGCGTGGATTTTCATCACTCTATTAGCGGCAATTATAGTGGTTGAGTCGACCATCCAGTTGGAACTTACATTCATCGGAAAAATAGATTGAGTGTAAAATATTTGGATTCCTTGGAGCACGATCACTCATTTCTTCACAGAAGAACACCCTGTATGCATATTTACGACACCTAAGGTGTAATTTTACTAAGAAATAGGCAAATTACATAGTATTTTTTGAAGAAAGAAAAATCTAGACATCATTTTATGTATTAATGTATGTGAAAAGCCTAAGTGAATTTCCACAATTTTTTTCAGTGTAGTTTCTCTACTAACGCGGCTTTCTATAAACTTTACGTTCGTTGCACCGTACAATAAGTCGTCGTGTAAATATTCAGGATTTTTTTTTTAATATAGGATTTGTTTGGCAGACCGTTCTAGGGTTCTCAAAACAGACTGCAACGGTTCATTATACATACCAATCATTTGAAAACGCATAAACGCATTTCGAATGTTAATTTTTTTTAAATGCTCAGTGTTCCCAATTTGTATATACGATATGTTTATTATTTACGGTCGAATGCGGTTATTGTGATACAGTAGAAAAAAAATATAAACACTCGAACGTTTTTTATTTGACCTACTAAATAGTTCCTGCACAAAAAAACGGCACAGGCAATTTAAGCTGTAAAAAAATAACATGATATCATTAACGGAAGAGATAATTAGGTATAATTATTATTAACATAATTGGTCAAGGTCAACTATTAAATATGATGTTTAACTTCAAGCCTGCTCCGATAAAAATGCAGTTATTTTGTGGCATATAAAAAAAATAGTCACTACATATACATTTTGTTAAATTACGTTCATTGAGGCTTATTCTAAAATATATTTTAGAGTATTTTTTTCGAATTCCTTCAATTTTGCTTTTATTAGAAAAGAAAAAACGGAAACGGACGCCAATAAGCATTTTGCACATTCTAATGCATGAATTCGATTTAAAAAAATGACACGTGACCTATTCAGAATTCAATGCAATATCTTTGACCTGCGATAATTTCCTCTTTCACTTTTTTTTTAAATTCATATAATGTAAATATATGATAATATTATTACTCGCATCATAATTAGAAGTTAATCCTCGTTCGATCTGTCGCCTTTTTGAGCAGTAAAACTGTTATATCGTGACTATTGTTGATGCTATTTGGGTAAGGAAAGCGATCTTAATTATCATTGTTGGAAAGGAGGACCACACCATAAGTACCGCTACAGTAGCATTAGTAGCATATTGGTCTCAAAAAAAAATTTAATATTTCGGATCACTTTGACCAATGCGTAACACTCATGGGCGCTGTTTGAGGGTGGGAGGGCAAGGGGACGAGCTAGAAGTTCGGTAATAGTAAACGATGGGCAGTTATTGAAAAAAAAAAACAACCGGTTTACTTTTTTACGAAAAAAAATTTTTTTTTGGTAAAATGAAATAACAATTCAAAAAAAATTCGAAATTAATTTTAACGCAGTACAAAAAGCATAATAGATTTTCCAATAATCTTTACCGAGGAGGACCTAAAAAAAAACAAATGATTTTTGTGGCTTGATGTTACCTACAATAAGTTATATACCCTAGATAAAGAATTAATGTGTAATTTGAAAACCAAAAAGGTATAATAGTCAAATTTTACACAAATCTACTAATTCATGTGCAACTTCTCAACAATTTTTCAAAAATTTCTGCTCCTTGGAGGGGGTTGAAATAATCATCCCCCAAGTTATTTTTTGCTACAACTTTTTTGTTTGACAAAAATTGTATATTCAAAAATACGTACCAGATAGCCCGTTTTATTTTAAAACTTTTACCTCTCTTATTTTTTTACTTTAAAATTAACCGTTTATCAACAAAAAAATTTAATTCGCTTTACAGCTCGCACAATTGCAACTAATTGTAAGAAAATATTCAAGTAGGCGGCTGTCATGCTGATTACTGTCATTAAATTTGGATGCCTCTGGTGGTACATTCGTCTTGCTGCGATGTTCAAAAAATGCTTGCAGCATCTCAGTTGTCAGTCATCATTAGTAAAATTATTTGCCATAATTCTTCCCCAAGTTATAGTAAAAGAAATAAAATTAATGAGTGGTAAATCCAAGGAAGCACACGCAAAAGTCACAATAGATCTGTCTATTAGCATGGCAGCCGCCTACTTAAATATTTCTTTTTTACAATCATGCGAGTATTAATGCGAATGACAGTGAATTTAATTTTTTTGTTAATAAACAGTTAGTTTTAAAGCAAAAAAGTGACAGAGTTAAAAGTTTTAAAATAAACCGGGATATCTGAAAAGTATTTTTGAATATATAATTTTTGTCAAACAAAAAAGTTGTAGCAAAAAATAGCTAAGTACTATTACACTAGGGCTAATTACAGCCGATATTCCATATTTTTTTGGAAACTAAGGGGTGAACATAATTATTACTAAGGTAATTTTTATGCAAAACGTGTTATTTTTAGCTGCAGATTCACTGGTACCATTCGTGTTACTTATTTCTTTTGAAAACACCCTGTATACGCAATTTTTAAATAAAAACTTATTTCCGAAATTATAAATACATATAAAGTGGCACTACAGACACAATGGCAATTACTGGTGTACTTACCCTAAGTGCTTTCTGAAATACAGGGTGTTAAATTAAAAAAATACTTATATTTTTCAAATATTTTTGTAACTATTTTACATAGATTCTTGAAATTTGGGCTAGTGATTTAACTAATTAAACCAGGGGCGGAGATAACAAGAAGTAGTCATTGAAAACCCCAGAATTTGTTCAATTCAATTTTGTTCGAGAAATGACGACTCTTCCGAATTATTTTAAAATATTTAAATGACTTTTTTTACGCTATGTATAATTTTTTAAAACAATCCTATTTATTTTGTGAATCGTAAAGTTGTAGAAGCTTCCTTTAAAAAAAATAACAGGTATATCTCGAAAAATATTTTTCGGACTGCACCTATAGGATTTCTTGAAAAGGAAAATATATACAATGTGACCCATTTCAAATACCTAGAAACATCCTTGCAAATTAAATATTTATTGTTCGATTTAATTTATTTTTTTTTAAGATATAGTTTAAAAACTCTATTAGATCACGCGACATTTGAATTTAGTTTCAAATATTAAAGTTTTTTTATAATTTTTTCGTTGTCTAATTTAGCAAAACAGTACCAAATTAAATTAATGAGTTTTATATAACAAATATGATTGTATATGATATAACGATTACGTTGTCTGTTGGTCATTTTCTCCTAACTTTGATTATCTTGAGATTCCAAGACTCAATGAAAATCGTGATAACCTTGGAAAAAATAAATATGGTAAAATCGTATTCTTAAATACTACTACTAAAGTTTTTAGTTCATATGTATATTGATTGATTGTCATATACCTACATGTTCTACTGATTATAATTACGCATTTTTTACCTTTTTTTAAGTCGATTACATTTTCAATGAATCGAAGAGGCTGTTGTAAAGAACCTAAATAATTTACAAAAAACGTTGGATTTATCCATTAACCTAGTTTCCCTTTTTCGAGAGTTGGCGGTGGCATTTGACGTTTCCCATTCATTGTTTCCACCAGAAACAAATGAATATAAAAAACTGGAAAGTGGCGGAAAGTAAACAGTTCAGCAGCCCTCCTCTGAGTCATCCACTCACGCTTTGATCGTGTTACTTAAATTTAACAACGGCGTTTATCATAGTTCTTAGAATTTTTTTTCCCTTGAAAATCTGTCAGCTAGACGAGAGATTAGTCCGTACTGTAAGAAACTCGAATACAAAATTGGATGTAGGTGTGTTTATCAGTTTAACAGAGAGATTGGTTATTAATAGACTTCCTCCTTAACACGTTTTACTCAAAATGCACCGACGTTACCGAGATTTCCTTTCCGTTTCAGGTTTGAAACCTACCGACATTCTTGCTTCATTTTATGGTAATTAAAGCCGAGTAAAAGGTCAAACGTTTCTCTCACTGGGCCCCGCAACTTTTTTCGTGTCAAAAATTCTACATTTACAATCATTCATTAGCTGCTACACATTAGATCATCACTTTTTATAAAATAATTACATGGCACGCGGAGACCGATTTACTGGGATTTGTATTTCGTGCGATTCCATCTCCGGACGAGGGATACTGACGAGAAGGCGATACGGAACGGCCTTAGGGCCTTCTCTGGGCCCTGCAGCCATTTCGAGGTTAGGACGGCCTATGCAAAGAAATATTGAATTACGCCAAAGCGGCCGCCTCTCTAATCGCACGCTGAACAAACGAAAGCAAAGCGGTACTCTATTTAGCGATTAAACACAAAAATAATCAAAAATCCCCACCTCAGCCCACAAGCGTGTCTCCTTACCTAATATCGCCAACCGGCACTGTTATTTCCAGAAAATTAACACAACTGCACACCGAAACACGTATGGGAATTCAACCACACACTAATTTTATTGGTTGCCGGCGGATTGTTGAAAATTAAACGGCATTAGGCGAATTTTAAGTAGTTTTACGAAAAAATCAATATAAGATCTAACACGAACACAGCCTTTGAATTTGGGCGAGTACCAATCTTCAGCCCAGAGGCTTCACAAAGCCGAAGCACTGTCATCGACATCTACCGGCGAGGAAGCGAAGTTCCAGGTGACGATATTACAGGTTAGACAGTTAGTTGTGTTGACTATATGCGAAATGCAACCGACATGCGACATAGATAATTAAATAAAAAACGTAGGTAGGTTTATGTGCTAAATGAATAGGAAAATTCTTAAAATTGAAAGCTCGAATTTGTTGAGAATTTATTTTCAAATGTTTAGAACAAGTTCGTCAATGGAGCGAGAAAAAAAAACTCGTATACTTTCCCAAAATAATATTTTTGTATAATTCTGAAGAAAACAGCCGCCAGATTCTCAATCTCACGTAGATAACGTTACTATATTCGCATTTAGAGTAAAAAATACATACTGTAAATTACCTTTTGCTGTAAAATTTTGCGGAAGTTTTGATATTCAGCAATTTTACGTATTTTGAGCTTCCCATTTCAAATTTTTCATTTGTCACCTCGTATCTTTGTCGCCGGCGTCGCCATATTGTAATAAATTGATAAAAACAGATTTTTTAAGACATCTCGTTACTCATTGCTTTTACAGCAAAAATAGTTATGTAACAAATTAAAGAATTAAAGGAAATTTGCTACAAAATTGGTTCTAACAATTTTTCTCATGAAACCGACCCGTTTTGGATAGGAGACCAACAAATGTCACGACTTAACGTGCAGTGAAAAGTAATACCCATTTCCACACCACCATGAGGTAGAGTTTGTGGCGCTTTTTTTTCGCTTGCCCAGTAGGCCTAATGAAAATGAAATTACAATAACTTCTTTCGCTTTGATACCTGTGACAGACCAGCCTTATCAATGTTTTTGATAGTTGAAGGCAACGAAGTGTCAGAGTCGTGTGGGATCAATTCTTCTGCCTCAGTAACTTCTCTACTTTTTGTATCAATTTCATTACACAGTGGTTCCAAGATCGTATAAGTGTCTTCATCGTCATTACTATCTTGTAATGCTTGAGGCATGTTGTCACATCTACTGTCACAGTTTAAGCAAATTATAAAACAGTTGAGCCTTGCTTTCCTACATCCACATGCTCCCTGACATCCTTTCTTGCATTTACAATAAATTAATTCAAGAAATTCTGGAGCAGGTGCATTGATCTGCAGGTTTTTCGTTATCAATCCAATGCTGTACCTGATGATATGTTCGAAACAATTGTTGTCTTGCTGCTGCTTCTGTAGGAGGCAATGAAGCGATGTTAAATTTATTCTTGTATGCTGATTTTATGAAGCATTGGGCCGTTCAGAAGTATAAATTCCTTTTTATTATAGCATTAAAGTCTGAGAAGCTTCAGTTACACTTTCTTTGTCAATATCTTTTTCTTTAAATACTTTTATAACTTCGTGAAGATTATAATCCGTGCGAATTAGACCAAACATATTATGCCTGTTTCAAAAATCGGGCCTACATCGAATTCTATGGGCTTAAAATTAAGTAAAAAATATACAGAATAATAAAAGCCTAAATTTGTGTATTTGTAGAGGTCGAGCGTCATGTTGTTTATAGCAAAAGAAAAAAAAATCCTCTTTTTTCAGTTTTTCGCTTATATCTCCGAAAATACTTAAGCCTCTAATCGACATGAGGTATATACTTTTAACGATTTTGTTCCTGAGGAAATTTGCTGCACGGATAGGCTTTTGCGAAAGTTCGCAAAATTTTTTTTACATTGCAAAATTAGCGGTGAAAAAAAAATTTCAGCATTAAATAAAAATAACGATTTTGACTTAAATTGGACCCTAGTTACCGTTTTTTTTTTGGTTTTTTGTTAATAACTTTTTTATTTTGCAACTTAAAAATCTGAAATTTACACAGACGCGAGATAATGTAACTAACTTTAGATCCTTTCTTGCCGAATTTCGATATCTTGACTTGGGCAGAAGATATACGCGCTCGCGTTTTTGACTATATAATTTTGCAATATGCCGCCATTTGTTTTGGGGGGTCCGGATTGCAGGTATTTGTTGAGCACCCCAACAGTTATCTTTTCCTGTAGTTTCATCAAATTTCAGTCGAATTCGTTCTTTTTATTTAATGCTAAAAATTTTGCAAATTTTTTTTCCACCGCTAATTTTACAATGTAAAAAAAAATTTGCGAGCTTTCGCAAAAGCCTGTCCTTATAGCAAATTTCCTCAGGAACAAAATTGATAAGTATACCTCATATCGATTAAAGGCTTATTTTCGGAGATAAAAGCGAAAAAATGGAAAAAGAGCAATTATTATTTTTTCTTTTGTTATAGACTCTACAAATACACAAATTTAGGTTATGTATTTGTAGAGTCTGTGTATTTTTTACTTAATTTTAAGCCCATAAACTTCGAGGTAGGCCCAATTTTTGAAAAAAACTTAATTTGCCCGGACTATTATTATTATTAAACATTTGGGCTAATAATTTTTTCGAATGGAATGGATTGACGTGAAATTTATTGAACTGTAGCTAGGGAATAGCCCAAGAAACAAAAGTTATATAGTGCCGATGTGTGCTTTTTACTCTAGGGGTGGATGCCTACCCTTCTGGAGGGTGGGAATTTTTTTATTAATAACGACCTCTCGATTTGATAAAGGAACGAATTCTAAGCAAAAAATGTTTTATAAGAATTTTTTGTAAAGTTTTGTACACAATACTTTGAGTTATTTGCGCCTAAACATGTTTGTTTTTAGCCCAAAAAATTTATGTTTTTGAGCAATTTTTCGCGAATATCTGGAAAATTACAAGTTTTATCAAAAAAATGATCATAAGCAAAATTGAAGGTAATTAAATAGCAGAGATTGTTTTTTTATTTTTGTAGGTGGTATAGAACCCGAGTTATGACTCCCAGAAGTTAAATTCAATTTCGAAGATAATTATAATCGAAACGTTCAATGTCCTGTAGCGGAAAAATTAAACGTTTTTCGAGGAAAACTTATTTAACACCTATTAAAGTTCTTGAAAATACCTTTAAATTGAGTGGTGGTAAAAGTCGTTAGCATGAAAACTAATGAAGTTACAATGAAGATAAAATGATTGTCTTGCTTTTGGGAAAAAAAAATCGGTATTAAAATTAATGACTTGACGGGAAAAAAAATTAAACGTATTCCTTTTGCAATTTACTTTATTTATGTATTAACCGTAGATTCTGGGAATTTGAACGATTTTAGAAGCCTAAATTAAAAAAAAATATTTCATTTATTTTTGAATAAAATTTTTAAATTTTTTAAAAAATCGTCTTTTTTCAAAATATTTCAAAAACTAACAAAGTTATGAATAGAGAAATATGTTTCTGCCGGGTTGCCTATCAAAATATGACAGCAAGCATTTTTAATTACCCACTAAACACGAAACGTAAATGAAACGTTGCAAATGAGNGTTGTCCTCATTTGATCCACTGATAACCTGATAATAGCCCGGCTGATGTCTTGAGGACATACACAGTAAATCCTAGGACGTCCTCATTTGATCACTGATAACCTGATAATCTCCTGCAGATAGCCAGGCGGATGTCCTCAAGACGTTACGAGCAAATCCCGGGACGTTCCATTTGGATATCCCTGGTACATCCTGAGGTGATTGTGTACCTATCCGAGGATATCCTATACATCCTGAGAAGTTATCCTCAGTACATCCTACGAATGTCATTGTGCTGTGTGGGCAGTGGTGGAGTTATGGGGACTCAGACTCATTAAATTATAAAAAAAAAATTAATACGGCCCTACTGAAAATAAAAAATGATGCAGTTTGTCATTGATAGAATGTGTACATTCACTTTTTTCCTAACTCTTATAGTTTCATGGCAAAATTGATTTTTCGGAAGGGTGCTTCTGAATTCTGTCGATAAACTTTAAAATAAACCTCAACAAAAATTTTTGAGTAGGCTGCTGTCAAGCAATGTTAATTTGACGTTTTAAATGTTATTTTGCGAATTATTGCACAAATTATCCATTAGACAAAGCGTTCAAACTAATAACAAAAATAAGGAAACATTTTCAACGACATTCAGTCGTCTCAGACAAACTGGGTCTTTCGGTATTCCAACTTATGCTGATGGACATTTTGCCCCACTTCAGGACGAAGTAAGATCGAATACTATTTTAAACCATTTCGAAGAAAATCCATCCACGAGTGTCAGAAGATCTAGCTGTGAGCTAGGTATTTCGTCAAGTTCCATATCCAGCGTGTGCAACACTTATTGCCTCAGGACATAAGATGCAGGTGCGTGTTTTGTGACTGGATGTTACACTAAGCAGTTACAGTTTACGCAAAAAGTAATGTGGACAGAAAGATGAGGCAACATTTTCTCGAAAGGGAATTTTAAACCAAAGGAACAACCATATTTGGTCCTACAATCCACGGGCGGTAAGGGAACAGTTTTCAACATGAATTCCAATGTAACGTATGGTTGGGTGTGTTGGACAACACTATTAGTTGGTCCCTACTTCCTTCCGCATCGGTTAAATGCTGACATGTTTACCGAGTTCCTTGAAAATGGTTTTGAAGATCTGTTAGAAGATGTTCCGCTTAATACTCGAATGAACAGTTGGTTTCAACTAGATGGTTGTCCTGTCCATTTTGATAGAGGTCCAGGGAGTGGTTAAACATTAATTATCCCAGGAAATGGATTGGACCTGCAGCGTGGCCCGCATGTTCACTGGACTTGACACCGATGGATTATTTCGTTTCGGCTGCTGTTAAACAAAAAGTCTTCGAGGTGCCAGTCGATACCCTAGAAGATCTAAGTCAGCAAATAGTCCAAGCGTGTCGAGAATTAACTCCAATTCAGTGTCGATCGGCCATTACCTCTATAATTAGAAGATGTCGTGCTTGTCTACAGTCCGGAGGCGCCCATTTTGAACAAAATATTTTTTAAATCATTTCATTTTTCGCTTTGTCTATGTATAATATTAATTGGTAATTTTTAGGTTGTTACAATTTACAAATAAATTTTCATGTGTTGTTTGCCATCTTATTTTATTTAAAAGTACACAACACGAGTAAATGAAGCGATTACAAACCGCCTAAAAAAATTTAGGAGTATTGCAAGGGTCTTTACGTTGTCGCATAATGACACATTACATGTTAGGTACTTAACTATTTCTATTGTTTTCATTATGAAAAAAAAAAAACCTTATATCTCAAAAACAAAGCATCTCCTAAATAATTTTAATACTATTGGTTAAACCCAAGGGAAGGGGAGACAAAAAGGCTTATTTCACTCACACATACTCGAGACTAAGACCAATTTTAATAGGTACTATATTTTTTTAATATATCTCCTTAAAGTTTGTCGACTTAATCCTGAAACACCCTGTAGAAATACAGAATGTTTAGATTTTTATCTATCGTACGATTTAAATTTTTTTTATTTTTTGATGAGCCTAAAGAACCAAATATCAAAGTTAGGGTTGTCAAATGGCCTAATTGCCAGGCTGTGGCCGCCCCGTTCATACTGGGGCTGCCAAATGATTAATTTCTCATTTTCGAGACAAAACGGGTAAAAATTCAGAACAAAGAAAGAATTAAGGGACATTTTTGTCTTANTTTTTTACATTGCAAAATTAGCGGTGAAATAAAAAATTTCAGCATTAAATAAAAATAACGAATTTGACTTAAATTGGACCCTAGTTACCGTTTTTTTTTTGGTTTTTTGTTAATAACTTTTTTATTTTGCAACTTAAAAATCTGAAATTTACACAGACGCTAGGTAATGTAATTACCTTTCGATCCTTTTTTACCAAATTTCGATACCTCGACTTGGGTCGAAGATATACGCGCTCGCGTTTTCGACTTTATAATTTTTCAATAGGCCGCCATTTTGAAATTGGGGGTCCGGATTGCGGGTATTTGTTGAGCACTCTAACAGTTATCTTTTCCTGTAGTTTCGTCCAATTTCAGTCAAATTCGTTCTCTTTATTAATGCTGAAAATTTTACAAATTTTTTTTGTCACCGCTAATTTTGCAGTGTAAAAAAAAATTGTTGCGAACTTTTGCAAAGGCCTGTCCTTGTAGCAATTTTCCCAAGGAACAAAATTAATAAGTATACCTCATATCGATTAAAGGCTTATTTTCGGAGATAAAAGCGAAAAAATGGAAAAAGAGCAATTATTATTTTTCCTATTGTTATAAACGACATGACTCTACAAATACACAAATTTAGGTTATGTATTTGTAGAGTCTGTGTATTTTTTACTTAATTTTAAGCCCATAAAATTCGAGGTGGGTCCAATTTTTGAAAAAAACTTAATTTGCCCGGACTATTATTATTATTAAACATTTGGGCTAATAATTTTTTCGAATGGAATGGATTGACGTGAAATTTATTGAACTGTAGCTAGGGAATAGCCCAAGAAACAAAAGTTATATAGTGCCGATGTGTGCTTTTTACTCTAGGGGTGGATGCCTACCCTTCTGGAGGGTGGGAATTTTTTTATTAATAACGACCTCTCGATTTGATAAAGGAACGAATTCTAAGCAAAAAATGTTTTATAAGAATTTTTTGTAAAGTTTTGTACACAATACTTTGAGTTATTTGCGCCTAAACATGTTTGTTTTTAGCCCAAAAAATTTATGTTTTTGAGCAATTTTTCGCGAATATCTGGAAAATTACAAGTTTTATCAAAAAAATGATCATAAGCAAAATTGAAGGTAATTAAATAGCAGAGATTGTTTTTTTATTTTTGTAGGTGGTATAGAACCCGAGTTATGACTCCCAGAAGTTAAATTCAATTTCGAAGATAATTATAATCGAAACGTTCAATGTCCTGTAGCGGAAAAATTAAACGTTTTTCGAGGAAAACTTATTTAACACCTATTAAAGTTCTTGAAAATACCTTTAAATTGAGTGGTGGTAAAAGTCGTTAGCATGAAAACTAATGAAGTTACAATGAAGATAAAATGATTGTCTTGCTTTTGGGAAAAAAAAATCGGTATTAAAATTAATGACTTGACGGGAAAAAAAATTAAACGTATTCCTTTTGCAATTTACTTTATTTATGTATTAACCGTAGATTCTGGGAATTTGAACGATTTTAGAAGCCTAAATTAAAAAAAAATATTTCATTTATTTTTGAATAAAATTTTTAAATTTTTTAAAAAATCGTCTTTTTTCAAAATATTTCAAAAACTAACAAAGTTATGAATAGAGAAATATGTTTCTGCCGGGTTGCCTATCAAAATATGACAGCAAGCATTTTTAATTACCCACTAAACACGAAACGTAAATGAAACGTTGCAAATGAGATGTTTTACTAAACATTTGAAACATTAACTAGAAACGTTTCTGTTTCATTACAGAAATGTAGCACTTGAAAACTTATTTAGTGAAACATAGCCGAAACGTTACAATTGAAGAGAGTTTGAAACATTACTCCAAACATTACCTTTCGATCTCGGAAACATAACAGACGAACAACCCTTTGCTATTTTTGCTTATCTTATGGAACAATCGGCATTAGTTAAATTTTGCTCTCAATCCCCATCATTATAGCAAGCGTTAGTTCATTTGCCTTTGTTATATGTACAACCAGACATAAACAGAAAAAAAATTGTGGTAGCATATTTATAACACAAGTCTAGAAAAAATGTATGTTCGTGACTTGCGTAGACTGCGCGTAACAGCCCGAGTTTATTTGTTTCCCGTGTGTCGTTTCAATTCGTATTATGTTAGGTTAGGTTTGCGGTTTGTCAGTTTGCTTGGTTTCGTTGTTATTCATCTTTACTTTGACGCTATTTTATGTGATAATTTGTAGTGTGTGCAGTTGTGGTTATTGTAAGGTGCATATAAAATAATGAATATTGATGCAAAATGTTTAAAACGATATGTGTAGAGATTTCCAATTTTGCGTCACATCTACCTAAATATAGTTATACCCACTACCTATTACAGACAAGAGGACAAGGGACAAGAACTAAGAAAATGGAACAACAACTATACGTTTCGATATAATTTGAAGAGCAACTACTTAGTCAGTGAGAACTATTTGAAATATGGATGAATCAAGTGAAATAGACGTCATTTATTTTATATTTTGTACAAATGTTTATATTTGTTTATGTGTATAGGCATGCTTAAATAAAAGAGTTTAGGTATACCTACAGATATTTACTTTGTCAAGATATCATTTTGTATCCTTATTTCTGCTGTATAATTTATTATTATTAAAAGGATATATGTAATATTGACCATGCGTAGAAGAAATTATAACTTTATATTATTTTTCAGTAATGTTATTTGTTTTTCATGTACCTACCATTTCAAGATTCATAATCATAACTAACTTTTTCTAATTATCAGTTCGTCATTGTTACCATATTCATGATGGTCTCAACATTAGAAAATTTCCATTTCAGAAGCGTATTTGAACTATATAAAATGTGTAGCTTTTTTTTAATGCTTCTGATATTGTTTTGTGATATTTTTATTTGTACGATGAATGGCAAAATTCGTAATCCATATTAGAAACTTTTTTCAGTGGCTTCTCAAAAAGAAAGAAATTCTTAGTAAAAGTTGCCGCATCCCCAAACTAGAAGAGCATATTTATTTTTTTTAATATACAATGTAACTTTTTTTAGTTCGAATTAAGTCATTCACAATACAAATAAAAATATCACAAAGGAGTATTAGAGATATTTAAAAAAATACTCACACTATTTATACTATTTCAAAAACGCTTTTGAAATGAAAATGATCTAAAGTTGAGAGCATTATGAGAACAATATGGTAATCAAATTATTATGTTACTCAAACATTTCTGAAAATATACTGAAACGTAAAACAAAAGTATTGAGGGCATAAATGGAACATAAAAAGAATGTTACTGAAACCAATTTTTTGAAACGTTTCATTGGAAACGTATTTTGGGGAGGACATCTTGGGCTTCTAGAACGTTACCAGAACGTTGCATGTTTTTTTTATGAAACGTTTCAAGAAAAATGGAAACGTTTCTGAAACATGTCAGAAACTGAAAAATGTTTAGTGGGTAAAGTTAAATTAATTAATTTTTTCAAATGTCGGTGAACACGTAAAAATAAATTTTGTCTTTTGATGCTTTTTCCCGACCGATCGGATCATGGTGTCGTTAATTTGCCGTTACGCGCCGGTTCTGATCTTTTAGAGACGATATTATAAATCGTAATTTAAACATTTTAAATTTTCTGTTTACATCTGCGGAGACACAAACAGTTTCAAATATCGGTAAAAGTTCAACGCATCAGTGGACCACCATAGCTCAATTTTTAAAGCTCTCTACTGCGAAGTCTTTGGTACTCGGTTCGAATCACGAGTGGGCCAGATTTTTTTTTTTTTAATGTTAACATTTACCAACCTTTTTTAGTTCTTTACATATCTCTCTGTGAAATGAATTATAATTTATCTTAAAAACAAGTGAACGAAATTGGAAAAAATTAATTTAGTTTTAATTAAAAATACTTGCGACCATATTTTGACAGGCAACCCCGCAGAAACATATTCCTCTATTCGTAAAACTGTATTTTGTTTAAAAAACAAATGAACGTAGTAATCTCGCAGTAGGATCTCGTCGTATCATAAATTTGCCAACTTAGCGTCACTTCTTTCGAGCAACTTTTTTGATATTATCGTTCTACATACCTTTCCCCGTCATAAAGCACAATAAAATGCCAAATTTTTTTAAATTTTCAAATTTTATGATCTAATTCGACTGGAGTACTTATTATTGTCTATTTTGTGGCAGATAGGTTACGAATAATGAAAAAATCTATTTTCTTAACATTCATGTGTTTTGCACTAAAATTTTGGTTGCCTCGTAAGACAAAAATGTCCCTTAATGCTTTCTTTGTTTTGAATTTTTACCTCGAAAATAAGAAATTAATAATTTGGCAACCCCATTTGACAACCCTAACTTTGATATTTGGTTCTTTAAGCTCATCAAAAATTAAAAAAATTGAAATCGTACGATAGATAAAAATCTAAACATCTTGTATTTCTACAGGGTGTTTCAGGATTAAGTCGACAAACTTTAAGGAGATATTCCTCATAAAAAAATAAGATAAAAATCAATTATAAATTTTTTTCCAGAGACACTTCATTTTCGAAATATAGGGCGTTAAAAATTTAAAAAATATATAGAATTTTTTAAATAACTTCTAAATGAAGAAGGCTATTTAAGCCAAATTTGGCATGACACATCTTCTTATAAGATACCATTTTTCCATAGAAGTNCAGGCAACCAAAATTTCAGTACAAAACACATGAATGCCAAGAAAATACATTTTTTCATTATTTGTAACTTATCTGCCACAAAATAGACAATAATAAGTACTCCAGTCGAATTAGATCTTAAAATTTGAAAATTTAAAAAAAATAGGCATTTTATTGTGCATAGAAGATTTAAAAAATTCGAATTTTTTAAAAAATATTTGTAACGCCCTATATTTCGAAAATGAAGCGTCTCCGGAAAAAAATTTATATCTACTTGATTTTTTTCTTATTTTTTTATGAGGAATTTCTCCCTAAAGTTTGTCGACTTAATCCTGAAACACCCTGTATAAAAAGNATGAAGCGTCTCCGGAAAAAAATTTATATCTACTTGATTTTTTTCTTATTTTTTTATGAGGAATTTCTCCCTAAAGTTTGTCGACTTAATCCTGAAACACCCTGTATAAAAAGTTTTGCGAACGTCTTGTATTTTCGCAAACGCCGCCCCGTTTCTTCAATTTTTTCGCCGCTTCATCAGGCGATCACAGTCGACTGTGACGTTCCAGGTGAAAGAAAACAACGTTTATCTTAAAATTACTGTATATTAACTTACGAATATAATTTTGTTTCGACGCAAACTAAAAGATTTCCCGCAGTTTTACTGCGACACAGAGACTCCGACCGGACAGAACATGAAACAATGCTAATGGTAAATAAACATGTGGGGGGGCTTAAAAACTAAGAAGTATTCCTTATTGTATTGTACTGAGGCCGTCAGCCCGGCGGGAACGGAGGAGGACACACTTAAACGTGAGATGGCACGCGAGTGGAATGATTTTACGAGACCTGGCGATGGATGTGGCATCGGCCTTGAGGTGGGGGGGGGGAAAGGAAAGAACGAAACGGGGAGGGTTCCTCCAGGCTCACGGTCCGCGATCTTCTTGCTTGACGAGAGGTCTAGTCGTCGTCCTCTTCCTCGCCGGCGTCGTTATCCTCTCCGTCCTCCTCGCCGGAGTCCTTGGACTCCTCCTCTTTCTTCTTTGGTCTGCCGCGGCCCCGGCCTGAAAGATTTTTTTAAGTTTAGACCGGACGGCGGCTTCCCCTGAAAACAAATTCTTTTTTACCTGATTTGGCTTTTGGTTTGACGGGGCTCTTCTTTTTCGTGGTGCCCTTGGGCCTGCCCCTACCCCTCTTCACTGGAGACGCTTCGTCTTCCTCTGCTTCTTTTGCATCCTTTGTATCCTAAAAAAAAATAAATAAATAAAAGTTGTGAGTATTTGACATTTTATTAATTGAGAACGTCGTACAACAAAATGGTTACAGAGAGAAAAAGGAAAACTACCTACATTGAAACGTAAATATACAATGTGTTTCATAACTCTATCGAGAAGAGCAGGCAATGTAGATAATCTTACGTCAAAAATGACACATAAAATCATAGCCTACTAGTCGTAAAACTACATACTTTACTTTTTGTCCGATTCGATTAGCCTGCTCTGTATCGGTAGAGTTATGAAACACTCATTACATGACAAGCTGAGCAAACGATAAATAATATTCATGAATAAAAAAGACAGATTAGATATCAATTTTTTGTTAAAATATTTTCCTCTTTCTAACGAAATTCGACTTACTTTCTTGGTACGTTTCTTGGACTCTGCGGCCTTTTCGTTTTTTTCTGCCGCAGCTTTCTCCGCATTGGATTTGCGCCCCCTCTTTCCCGGAGCAGCAACTGCGTCGTCGGACATCTCTGTAGTGTGTTTTGTGCGAGTTAAGACACACTTGGGATGAAATCAAAATAGAAATCTGGACAAGAATTCAAAGTTATTACCAATTCCTTTCGCAAGAAATAATAGTAACCGTCCCGTCCTCACATAATTTGTATATAACATTTAAGTCACATTAAGTTTTCAACTTCGTTGGTACTTTATACATAGTTTTGGCAATCCTGTAAGTCGCAATTTGTCAAAAATTATCGATACAAAAATGCCAGCAAATGAAACGACGCCGTTTCCATTGAGAACTTCGAGTTGGCCTTGGTAATGAAAACAAAACAAAAAAGATTCGGTGAAATACGCGCAAACCTTTGACGAAAGCAGGTCTTGATAAATAACTGCTTTTTCCTAATAACTCGCAGTCGTAGCGTAAATAACAGTTAAATTGTTTATCACGGTTGTCGTATTCGAGATTATGTACGGTTACATGCGCTTATTGTCCGAAAAAAAAACGTAAACATCTTGTCCAAGAACGTGAGAGCAGGACAGACGAACCACGAATCCGATGTCTAGATGTAAATACTAAACTTTCGTTTATTCGGAAAAATCAATACTTTGCCGTCCATAAAAAAGCTTTAATGCCTGCAAACTCGTTAATAACCGAATTTATGGGCCCGACGTCAACGTAGCCATGTTCAAGTTTCTGTCGGATCCTCAACATTTAATTATAAAAAGTGAAAGAACTAATGTAAGAGCAAGAGATAAAAATAAATCGTGTCGCATACTGTTTATCATATTATACCGGTTTATTTTCTTCTCCGTTTCGCCAAAAACGGACAGATTTATTACAAAAATAACGGGTCGATTTTTTTCAAATATTTTTATCGAAACAATCGTCCTTTATAAGCAATTAAAGCAGGCGTCCCGTTCGAAACAAACAAATGCCGCGCGCGCCATTCTCAAACTCTCAAAATAATACAATATTAAAATGTTTTGGCAACACCCTAATATTTTTAAATAAAAATAAGGGATTCGCCCCGCGAAACACGGTACAGGCGTGAAGAGCAAAAAATTAGCTACGATTTGGTATAAGAATTAAGACGGGCCGGCACGTACTTTCAGAGAAATTAATTTTCAAAGTGCAAAATCGAGTGGAGTTGGCTTGCTAGTACGAAATCGCGTCGGCCATCGCTGGCAAATAATTCGATAAAATTCACTCCGAAATTAATTACCGTAGAACCGCTGCACCGATCAGAAAACCACCACCACAGTAAATTCGGGTAAAAAAACTAATATTTTAATATGATTTCCTGCGTTCCCAAATAAATTTCCCTGATTTTATATTAAATAAAGAAGAGATGGATAAATCGACTTACCAAACAGACACACAAGGCAACTATGAGCTACGCCGATCGTTCCAAAGCGTTCCGCACGCGGCGCTGCCGCTACCCGCCAAAACCCTCCGCCAATCAACGTGTCCCGTTGGGAAAATAAACAAATCACCGTCCTTTTCTACCCCAACCGTTTTTCTTTTCAAATACTTTTATATTATTCAATAGATTTTATTTGCAAGGGAGCGCGAAGGGTACAGTTGGTGCTCTCCAAGTTGGGGGCAAAAAGTAGTTTCCTCTTCCGCGGATCGCCGTGATTTTCCGTGGTACGGGCCGAGGAAAATCAATAATCTCGGAGGACCACAAGAAAAAGATGAAAGAACAGCGTGCGTATACGTGTGACTTACGATGTGTCGCTGTTTGTGTCTGCATTTTAAATTTCGCAGATTTGACTTCTTGGATTTTCTTAAATGAGTAGCAAAGTTGCTACAATAAAAAGAAATCGATGAAATAAAATTTTTTACAGGGTGCGAAAAATATAATTAATAAACTTCGAGGATATAGGTATATAGAGTTCACAAACATATTTTGGGTCAAGCATAGGTACTTATAGGTGTATTTTTTTTTCTATAATGCTTGTTGCCGGTTGTAGAGATAGAGGGGGTGTTAAAGTTCTGAAACATGTTTAATTTTTCGAAATATTTCCCAAAGCGTTTTTTCGATAAACTTGAAATTTGTTGTACTGTTTATATCAAGCATGTTAATATCTGCAGTATCCCACTTCATTCAAAAAAATTTTTACACGATTTTTAAACAAATCGCTGATACAATTTTTTTGATTACACTTGGAAGAACAAAGTATGTAATTTTTTCATGATGTATCCCATTTTCGAATTATTTCCTATTTTTTGTAAAATGGTAACTGGACATAACGGAATGCATTACAGGAAATAACAAAACTATTTTTTTTTCTTCCACATAATTCTTCCTTTGTATTTTTTTTTAAGTTAGGACGTAGCAATTCTATTGAAAAAAACATATTTTAAATAATTTTGAGGTTTGTTGGTTCATTTTTGTCACACTGTACATTTCATGTCGCTATGTTTATATTTTAGCCTTTTTAAATATGTACGAGCAAAATTTTTTTTCCTAAAATCATAACCCTACAATTATTTTCCAATCAGTCAATTTGACTAAGATCAGGTATGATAGGCGGCCAGAATAGATAACTTTTCGAATTTTTCAATTTTTTATAGAAAAAACAACACATTACAAGAAAATATTTCTTTTCCTTCAATTAACTTTTCCTTTATACATTTTTTTTGTCATGGGCATAGAAATTCTACCGAAAAAAAGTATCGCCAAAGCGCATCGATTAATTTTTGTCACACCCTATATATTTCATGTCACTGTATTCTATTTCTCTTAAAAAGTATTTTTTTTAAATTGTCAATTTAAGATTATTTTTCAAGCACTCAATATACCTTAAATCAGGTACGACAGGTGGCGAGAATACAACAAAACGTAAAAAAGTTCTTTACTGTCTTCCATGTATTTAATATTTTAGGAAACGGAAGAAAACAATTACAGAAAAAATATTTTTTTCTATCAAATAATTTTTCTGAAAAAAAAGCAAGTTTTTAAATATCCTCAAACTTTGCAGATTAATTTTTGTTACACCATGTACATTTCACATCACTGTATTATATTAAAAAAAAAAACTTTCCAACCCGTCAATATGCCTGAGATCAGGCATGACAGACGGCCAGAATAAAACAAAACATAAAAAGTTATTTTTATTAAATTAGAAATTAAATATTTACATACAACTGTTTTTCCTTTTGAAACACCATAATTGTTTGAATTTAACGTAACCCACAACTGTACGTAACTGACTCGAGGGTTGCCGTGCTAGCAAGGATGTCTTACGAATTTTTTTAAATTATCCTAAAATACTTTGTCGTAATTAGACGCGTAGCCAGTACATAGACGACCTGATCCTGTTGTAGTCGGGCAGCTGCTCAACGGGCCCGACAGCGGCGATTGCAGGGCACCTGTCGTACAGGTACTTGTAACAGACGTCCCTCACGTTCTGCGCCGTGATGCTGTTGACGCGGTGCGTCAGCTCGTGGGGCGGGATCCTCCTGCCATAGCACAACAACTGCCGACCTGGAATTAAAAAGAAAAGCATACTAATGCCGCATCCCGCTTCTGATTTATTCGAATCCCACTTCTGATTTCCTGAGTTTCAGAAAAATTAAGCGTGATGGTCTCGGAGACTTACCAATGTCTTCGCAGACCGCCGTGGAGGTGTCCAATTGAAGGAGGGTGTTGGCGGTGAGCAGAGCCTTGGCCCGCTCTACTTCGCCCTCGGTAACGCTGGTGCAGAGCCTCATGAACTCCTGTTGGATGTTGAACACCATGTCTTCGATTTTAAGGGGATCAGACACGAAGTAAATGCCCCACAAGCCTGTGTCCTACAAAAGTTCTCTTATACATTTTGTATCTCATTGTCAGCGTTAAAATTTAAGTGCATGCTCACATTTTTAACTCTAATGGACTCTTTAAATATTAATTGGGCTTACTTGTATATTCTGTATATTAAAATATCTCTTGAACACAAAATAATTAGGACACGATGTTAAAAATCTGGTGGAGTAGTTCAAACGTCCCAGTTTTAGTTACAGGTTTTCGGTAATATTTCACGTATTTAGTGTACTTTAGGCGTCACACATATATTTTATTTTTTGAAAAATATCGTTTGCCAATGCGAAAAAAATCAAATTACGTAGATATTCACTTATTTCTTAGATTTTCACTAACTGTGAACTTAAAGTAGCTGATAACTGCCTTAAACGAAAGAAGTTAGAATTCTTCATAATCAAAAATGATTTTTTTTTATCAAACAGGTGGTCGAATTAGTTTTTTAAATTGCGTTTAAACTCTCGTCTACGCCGTCACTGGGCAGCTCCAAAACTCGTTTGTACTTACAGAACACTGAATAAATTTTAACGACCACCGATCATCGAAATATTAACACACTATTAAAAATCCATAAAATTCAATACATAACTGAGTCGCACTTGATTAAAATAACATACACACCCACCTTGTAGCACGTGTTGAAGCTCTGGTAAGAGTGGCAGAGGTCGCCCTCGGCGCTCGCCCTAGCCAGCGTGGTCGCGTTCTGCTTGGCGGAAGCCTGCGATCTGTCCCAGGCCCCCAGCAGTGTAGAAGCCACCATGAGGGTGAGGGTGTCCGGGTCGGTCCAACCCGCTCCCTCTACGGCGATGGCGATGTGGGCCAGAGGGAGGGAGTCGTCGCGGACTCGGATCTCTGAGCCCGTAAATCTGCACGGGTTCAGAGAGGGGATTTCGCCGGGATAGGTGTTGTCTGCAAGGGAAGGATTAGAGAAATCGTTGAAAAATTAACTTATGGTGGACTTGGTTCTTAGTACAGTCATTGAAGCTTTTCACCTCTGAATTCTTTGAAACTGAACCGATTGACTTGAAATTTGGCAGGTAGTTAGAGAAAAGGTCAATGAATATTAGTGACATAGCGCCGATTGACGCTTCCACCCTGCTGGGGGTTGACACCCCTTCTCGGGGGTGGAAATTTATTTTTCAAAAATAAGGGAAAACGATAGAGAATCAAATTTTGAGCAAAGAATATTCGAAGAATTTTTGGAACATTATTTAATCTTTGTGCTTAAAAACTTAATTTTTTCAATTTTTTTCACTTAGGTACCCCTAAAAAAGAAAAAGCGTCAATTGGGCCTATGTCACTTTTGAACTTGAGCCTAATATGAGCCTTATTCTAAATTTTCATGCAAATCCATGCAGTTTCAAAGAATTCGGAGGTTACAGCTGATTTTCAGCTTCAATGACTGTACTATCTGTCCAATAAGAATACACCAAAAACGGCTGTGATAAAAATTAAATTCAACCCAGACGAAGACCAACATGAAAAATAGCCAAAAATAGCAAAAACAGCCCAATATCTATAAGACCTCACTATTTCTATTAATAAATATTAATAGAATAAAATTGTATGTAAAATACAAAACTGGCTGTTCTTTGTGAAAATAAAGCAGCAGACCAGTTCTCTCAATGTTTTACATTTTAAATTTTAAAATAGTTGACAAAAACACTTTTTTTATATACCAGATTTACTGCCCTGTTAAGCCATAAAGTCGTAACTGTCAAATAGTTGATTTTGAGATAATTAGCATTTTCTTTATTCTAATTTGCCGTGAAGACTATTACATTCAGAAAATATATATTTATTACATACTACTAATTTTTACTTGCAGATTTTGTTTTTTCACTTTATTTTGTTGTACATACAGCCCGAGTATGATATTTGACACATACGACATTTTCTGTTAATAATGATGAAAATTGAAACTATGAGAAAAGTAGTATCTACAATAAATTTCAATTGTTCATTAATTGTTATTTGCCTATTACTATCAATTTTTAACTGATATTGTTTCTTACAATTTGTGCAAGATGCTTTGATTTGATATTTACTCTTACTGGTCTTGATTTTAATTTGATTTCGTTCAAATTTACTTAGAGCGTATTTTTTTCTTTTGCGTAATTCGCCTTTTTTAGTAAATTGGGCATTGCTTGCAGAGAACCAGATATTTTCAAAAATTTCGTCCATAATGCCCTTTACTACTTCTGAAAAACATTCATTAGAAACACGCAATATAATATTGCTCAAAATATTAACTTTTGGATTTTTT
>NW_019416259.1:1042590-1050428 GCF_000390285.2 Anoplophora glabripennis | reverse complement strand
ATGAGTCAAAATTTGACGTTTGTGTAGGTGACACACGAAAACGGGTTTTGCGTACACCTTCAGAGGCCTATCATAGCGATTGTTTAGTCAAAAAAGTAAAGTTTCCAGCATCTGTTATGGTCTGGGGTTGCATGTCTGGTAGAGGTGTTGGTAAACTGCATTTTGTTGATGGAATTGTTAACGCGCAGAAGTACAGAGATATTCTGGAAGAGAGTCTGTTACCATCTGTTGAGATGTGTCAAACGGCGGAAGGGCATTTCATATTCCAACAAGGCGGTGCACCGTGTCATACGGCAAAAACTATTAAAACGTGGTTGCAGAATCATCAAATACCAGTATTAAAATGGACGTCTTCCAGCCCAGATTTATCTCCTATTGACACCTTATGGCACAATATGAAAAAACAGCTTCGGAAACATCCAGCACGTTCAGTGCCTGAATTAAAAGCCACACTACTGAATATTTGGGATAATATTCTACCAGAAGAATGTGCTTTGTTAGTAAATACAATATCTAGCAGAATTAAAGCAGTTATTAAGAACAAATGCGATGTAACTCAATATCAAAGAGTGGCCGAACTTTTATGACCCCTGAGACGGATAAAGTTTTCTATTGTGTAACCATTAGTCGATATATGTATTGAATAAAATGTTCATTTTTGTAACTAAAAAGTTTATATTTTACTGTAGTTAAAGCGATTTTCAGAAATATTTCGTTATTTCTGCATAACTCATAGATTATTAAAGTATTTAGTTGAAAACGTTGACCGGCCGAACTATTATGAGCCTGGGCTCGTAATAATAACAAATTCGTCCTTTTTTCTTAACAAACTGATAAAACTGATGTCGTGGGGTATTAGCAACCCTGTACTTGAAATTGGAGATAATTGCAGTTACGACTTTATGGCTTAACAGGGCAGATTAGGCAAATACTCGTGAAATATGGATAATATCAGTGAACTGCCAGTGTCAAAATTAAATATTAATTAAATTAAAGAAAAAGGTAAAACGATCAGATCAAAAAAAATTACTACCATCAAAAAAAATTTAACAATACTCACTCAGCTTGTTGAGGTTGCTTTCCGCCAACTGCACCAATTGATCGTGACTGACACCGCCAGCACCGGCAACTACAACCCGACTTGCTTTGTAGTGGTTATCCAGGTAACACCTCAGGTCGGTAGCGTTTATCGAACGGATATTAGCGGTGGGCCCTAAAAAAATACGAAACAAATCATAAACAATTCTATTACCGTCTTTCTCAATTTCTTTACCTAAAATGGTGTTCGCGAGAGGAGTTCCCTGATAGGCGATGGCGTGCAAGTGGTCGAAAACGACCTCCTGCAAGTTAGACTCGACCTCCTGCATCTCCCTGAGGATCACGCCGCGTTCTCTCTCGATCTCCGCCTCACCTAATTTGGCGTTCTGAACGATGTCACCTAAGATCTCGATGGCCTTGGGGACGTCTTTGGCCAGGCATTTGGAGTAGTAAACGGTCTGTTCCCTGCTCGTATAGGCGTTTAGCTGGGCCCCCAGGTCTTCGATTTCGATCTCTAACTGGCTCTGTGTCCTCTTGCCCGTTCCCTACAAATAAAATAACATTTTCGACCTAGTGCATTGTCTTTAAATGTTTTTACCTTGAAAGCCATGTGTTCCATGAAATGTGCAACGCCGTTGTTCTTGGCATTCTCGTATCTGCTGCCGGCATCGATCCAAATGCCAACCGTGGCAGTCTGGGAGCCCCAGTCTTCTGTTGCTACTCTAATTCCTGAAACGAGACAGTAAATATTAGAGAACCTCTGTTTGATTTTGGGACTTCACAAGTTAGGTTATATAAAACTTTACCACTTGTAAGGCTGGTAACTTTGGTAGGGGGTACGTTGAGTAGGGTAGTCTTAGTTTCTGCGGCCGTCGAGACATTCCTCAGGGTCTTGCAGGCCTATAATGATAAGTAATTAGACAAAATTGTCTTGACTTGCCGATTACGTCATTACGTAATTGACTTTCGTATAAAAGTTTACAAAAAATACTGAATTGTGGCTAGATCGCCAAGTATGTGGCTTTTTATATCACAGTATTTAATTTACCTTAACTGCATTGCTGTTTTTTGGTAGTTTTGCTAAAGACTGCGATAATTTTAAGATCGACGCCATTTTTTGTTCTAGGTGACAGATGACATGAATTTTATCGATTAACTGAAAGTTTGTCCAACAGCCACAAGATGGAACTTAAGATCGAACTTTTCCAAAAGCGGTAATTTTAAAATTAATAACTGCACAGGAATTCGTAATTTTTTAAAATAAAAATTCAATGCGACTAATGAAAAATTTATTCTATAAAATTAATTAACTTTAATACATTTTTATTGCAAGAACTGTAGCAATATAGCTCGTATATTAGACTTTTCATAGTTTTATTGAGGACGACATTTTCAGCACATGCTTTCCTTACTTTTGCTAATTTTTTATTGTCCTTCAAGTCCGTAAAATACTGATAAACATCACTATCTTCTTTGAGCTGCAGAATTTCCGTGGCATATTTCAATATCAGCCTTTCCAAAACCAATGGGAATTTCTCTGGTACAAGAGAGGCGAAATTCAAGATTTCACCTGAGAAAAAAAACATTTCCAAGTAAATATAAAGTCAAATTAAGCTGGTAACAAAGTGCGATACCTTCTGTAGACCACAGGTAGAGTAAAAAATTTATTTCAAATTCCTCCAACTTTTTATACGTGGAAAGCCTATGCAAAATTGTATCTATAAGGCACAAATCACTGTTTCTTAAGTTAAGTAAGGCATAACAAAATTTTATTTGCTTCTCTCTGTATTCTACAGTGTGAGTTTGAAGCATCGACGATTTATTTTCCAAAGGTTGTGATCGACCAATTAAATTTCTTATTACGTTCTCACTGGTTTCATAATATGAAAAATTCCTCCTTATTTGCATATTGAGTTTCATATCTAACTTTTCCTGGCTCATTTTATTGATAAATTCTAAAAAGAAATGCAACATCAAACGTTTCACTTAATAAATTATTATTACTTACCTAACTTTTTAATTCTTTCTTTCTGCTTGTAATCTTTCCTCTTATAAAAATCTACCACTTTGTCTGCTAAGTCAGTAGGCACATCATTTTCCAATTCATAATTGACATCTCTCATTAATTGCGAAACGTCTTCAGGTTCGTTAGAATCTAGCGACTTTCTCAGTATTCTTAAAAAGCATTCATAACTGTTTTCGTCTAAATGGCACTGCTTTACTCTACATGTCGTGTGTATATATTTCTTGAAGATAACATTGATTAAATATAAATAAGAAAAAGAAATTAGAAATTACCAAAATGTTGGCTCTCTTTAATTGACTTGCAGTGGATTTTTGCTTTAGAGTCTCGTATATTATTTCCGTGAACTTCTCTGCTGCAATATTTGTAGCTTCTGTTTGTAGTTTTGGATAATCGTAAGTGTAATCCTCATTTTTATTATTTTCTAGTAAGATTTCAAAAATCCGACCTTCAGTCATATTTAGGTTAGACTTTTAAAGTGGCCGATAAAATAGTTATCTGTTTTGTCTTCAAACTTTATAAATGCGTTAGGACTACCCGTTATTCTAATATTTGTTAATAAAATTTTACTTATTGAGAAATATCATTAATTTTCCTGGGTATAAACTTTAAAATATATACATTTTTTTTAACTTTCAATTAATGAGAGGTTACATCGATTCGACATCAGTTGTATTTTCATAAAGTATCCACCCAATCGGTATCGCCATTTTGTGGTTATACCGACAGGGTCCCGTGTGGTCGATTATCTTCAAAGAACGGTGAGTTTATTTACCGATTGTACAAATTTCGAAAATACAAAATCCTGTTTTCAAACTATCCAATAATATCTGGTTTTATATCACTCCTCGCTTTAAGAAACGATGGGGTTTTTAAAATGTGTTGTATTTTTCAGAATATTCTCAATAGACGTCAGGAAATACGTCATAGGCGTTTTTCTGTAAACATTAAAAATGTCTCGAGTTATGACTGTAGATGGAGAACAAGTGCAATTTGTGTTAAACGATACAGAAGACATAAATGCAGAAAGTTTAAGTGACGTAAGTTTCTCTTTATACAAATCTGTAAGTTTTCAATAATTTCTCATATCTCCAGATCATATACTCGGATGGCACAAGAGCTATATTGGTGAATGGCGCTGGACAAATACTTCAGACTGATACTCAGACCGTGGTACTGCAAGATGATGACTTTAACCAGTATTACATCAAAGATGAAAGCGGTATGATTCTATACAAACGTAACTTCAACTTTTTTAAATTTCCTACGGATTTCAGGTGAAATATTAGTTACAAACGAAGAAGATACCCCAGTCACTCAATCCCTGGAAGAAGCTGAAGTTGTTCAATTCATCGAGGAGGATGGCACCGCCATGGGGCCACCCCAGATCATATACGTCAACGAAGAAGGCTACGCTATAGACGATTCAGACTTGTCGCAGTATCAGATCGCGGAAGAGGACTCTGAGAGCATAATGCCCTCTAAAACTATAAAATTGGAGCAGGTCGTGGACTTGGAGGAGCTCTTGAGGCAGCAGGGAGAAAGCGAGACTGCGATAATCGACGATTCCAGTGAAACAAACGGGTAAGTAATAATATAATATAAAAATCCTGGAGTACTATTTTACCATGTTTATATAAAAAAGGTATCAGTATGCGATACTGAAAGACGGAAAACTGCACATCCAGTCCTACAACGGGGAGATCTTCCCCGTTGCGGCGTCTGACATCCTCCAGGAACAAGACGGCGACACGCAGGAGCCCGACGAGAAACAGGACTTTGACCTGTCCAGAATAACGGGCAGGAATCTTTTGACGGGGCAAACGGTGTCCCTACACAATTACATGGATAAGCTGCAGAGGAAGATAAAGGAGAACAAAGCGAAGGACTTGGAAACGAGTCAGAAGAGGAGGGCGGTTGGCGCGCCTGCGGGGCTCAAGGCGCTGTTAAATAAGAAATTAACGCTCGGGAAGACCTCCAGCGGCAAACGGTTGGTCGGGAAGGTGATATACGTCGAGAAGAAGAAAAAAAAAGGCGGAGATGATGGCGCTTTAGAAGGGAACTCGGGTCCAATCGAGGATTGCCTGTCTGTGGAGGAAGCGAGGTTAAATAACGCCGAAGAGTTGCAGTTGGGGAGCGTGGAGGAGAACGAAGACACGTTAGGTTTTGGTAAGTACGAGAATCTGTCATTTATTTATTTGTTTTTTTAATTTGTGTCTGTGTCTAGTTTTTTATAAAATATTTGAGGATTTGCACCTTCGTACCTGTTTAAGGTACGTTTCGCTGATTTGGAAATTAAAAAATTTGACTGCATTTTGAGGAATTTTACCTATTTGATATAATTCCAATACTTACTGCAACCTTTCTTGTTTGAAGATCTAAAAAAAAACGATAATAAACAGTGTCATATAACTTTCGTTTATCATAAAAAATTATCTTGTTTTTTTGTTTTATTCTTAACGTAATAAATCCTTTCCATAAAATTGTTTTCAAGAACTTACGTGAAGTAAATTGTCAATATTTTCCAACTTAAATCTATGGCTAAAACAAATATCCTTGTTTCAATAGTTTTATAATATTTTTAACAGACCAGTTTATGAAATACATCCTTAGACTAGGCGGTATCTGTTTTGGTTTGGGTGAATCGCATATCCATGGAGATTATTGGCTTTTTGGCTTTCAAATATCACTAGGAATGAACATTTTTCTATGCGCATAAAAAAAAACGTGGGCTTAACTTTTGGCGGCACAATATGTTAAAAAAATTCGAAAAATGTCATACTTTTCTTCCTATTTAATTATGTATCTTTTCAAGAGTTGATTTTAGGCGAAAATGGAAGAGGAAAAAAATTTTTGTAATTAAATTTTTTACAAAATATGACTAGTTACAAACCGAATGAATCATGATTATTATTAGCCCAGTTACTGTAGCTGGAAACATAGTAATACCTCCAATTTTTTTATAACTGCATCGATTTTTCTCAAAATTTAATGATCTTACCCCTCACTTCCAAAACTTATATATGCGCTAGGTGTGCTTTTTGTTCTTAAGGGGTGAAAACCACCCCTTATCGAAAAAAAAAAGAAAAAATACAAATTTAAGCATTTTATGTAATCAAATCTTTTTTATTTATGCAGTATGAGTAATATCATGTGCTATCTAACATGAAACTTAATGTATCCCAAATTTTCAACCCGGAAAAACCTTTAAAAACCACCCCTTTGGATGAAAATAATATAAACAAATTTTTTTTCAACTTGAAACGTTTTATTCATGCATTTTTATCAAATTAAAATTGATTTCTTGATAGAAATATTTTTTATCGATTTCAACTTTTCAACCCTTGAAAAATACCCCTTCTTTTGAAAATCAAATAAAGAAGTAATTATTGAAAGAGTAGAAACATTTTAAATGTGCATTCGTATTAAATAAACATTTATTCCCTTCTTATAAAATAATTTTGAATTGATTGCAACTTCTGAACCCTTAAAAATTACCCCAGACGCAGACACAGACACGCACACACACACAAAATTAAGATTATAAATTTTTATTTTCCTTTTTAATAATAATAAATACAAAAAAACATTATAATTATATGTAAATGATTATTCGTCGTCATTGCTATTCTCTTCACAATCATGCTCGTCCTCTTCAATGATTGGAGGAGAATTTAGGCCTTTGTCACCGGAGCATGTTCCACTTGTCGAATTGCAAAATAAACCGAGCTTCCAGCAGCCACAATTTGCTCCGCAATCGTCGCCAAAGGCACTGATTTGTTTATTAATTTTTTCTTAAAAAAAATGAGACTATCATGTTATTTCGATCATATTTCCGTTAATTTTGATTCTAAAGACTTTGAAAACAGCTCATTTTAAAGGTTTTTCAAAGTACTTTAAAAATGGTTCAAATAGTTTTTTCCTAATATTTATGGTTTTGGCGTTATTTAACGTTAACTGGTTCCAATTTAGTTTTTAGCTAACATATGTATAATAATGTTTAAAAATCCATAACTCGGTTTATATTGCAATTAGAGAAAAACAAAATAATGCCATTAGATTTGTTTTTTTATTACTTTTCTTTTTGTACTGGCGGTACTGCCGGTTTTTTTCGTTAAATCCAATGATTTCAGAGTTATTTGCAAAAAACTGTCCGAAAACAAGCACTTTTTCAGTAAAAAATCAACATTTTCAATGACGAATTACTCAAAAATTACGACAAAAAACTTTATATAACACTTGTTACTTAAAATTGATTCCTCTATCGATTCCTGTGGTTATTTTGGGCATAAAAATTTCCACCCCGGAGAAGGGGTGGGAACCCCCCAGGGCAAAAGCACACTTCGGCGCTATATAAGTTTTGTTCCTTGAGGCATTCTCCATATTCAGTCAAAATTTCACGTCAATCAATTCAGTTATAAAGAATTCGGAGGTAAAAACTCTGAGTAACTGGTCTATAATGTTAAAATCGAAAAAACCCTCCAAAATGGGGTTAAAAAACATTACTTTTTAGGGAATTTTTTTGGGGTCTTTAAGTTGGGCATAGGACCTTCATACTTGGCTCAAGAAAACTTCATGTTATGTAGAATCATCACACCAAATTTCATCAAAATCGGTTCGATAGATTTTGCATAATAATTTTGCAATCCAGAAAAAAAATTTGTAAATTTTCAAAATTTTGCACAGCAAAAACCAAGGCCCTTAGATACTTGAAAATTTAATCACATATAGAAGGGCTCTCAAGCTTTCAAACGCTTTTTGAAAAATTCGAATCCGT
>NW_019416259.1:1025671-1041705 GCF_000390285.2 Anoplophora glabripennis | reverse complement strand
ATGTGATTAAATTTTCAAGTATCTAAGGGCCTTGGTTTTTGCTGTGCAAAAATTTGAAAATTTGCAAATTTTTTTTCAAAATCTGGATTGCAAAATTATTATGCAAAATCTATCGAACCGATTTTGATGAAATTTGGTGTGATAATTCTACATAACATGAACTTTTCTTGAGCCAAGTATGAAGGTCCTATACCCAATTTAACGACCCCAAAAAAATTCCCTAAAAAGTAATGTTTTTTAACCCCGATTTTGGCGATTTTTTCGATTTTTATAATAATTATTCATTCGATTTGTAACTAGTCATATTTTGTAAAAAATTTAATTACAAACATTTTTTTCCTCTTCCATTTTCGCCTAAAATCAACTCTTGAAAAGATACATAATTAAATAGGAAGAAAAATATGACATTTTTAGAATTTTTGTAACATATTGTGCCGTCAAAACTTAAGCCCAGGTTTTTTTTTATGCGCATAAAAAAATTTTCATTTCTAGTAATATTTTAAAGTCAAAAAGCCAGAAATCTCCGTGGATATACGATTCACCCAAATATGGACTCTTTGAAACAGATACCGTTTGGACTACCTTCAATGGAGTTCAGGTCATTTAGATCATGTTAAATGAAACAGGGCCTAAAACATTACCTTAGGGCACCCCGATACAGCGCGAAACTCATTATCGTCTATTCCAGACGAAGCTGGATTGACGCTCTTACCGGATGCCGAGCTGTCGCCGAAACCCCTCGAAAAACTACCCCCGCCGGCCGCCAGTAAAAAAAAGCTGGTCATCCAGGAGAAGCTGGTGTCGAAGGAGTGTTTCGGCCACATCTGCCGCACCCTGAGCGGCCTCATGAACATGGACACGGTGAAGAAGAAGCTGCAGTACAAGAACATCATCGTGAAGGTGGTGGAGAGGAGGTACGACGAGGCGACCGGCGGGTACACCAAGAAGGTATCGTACAGCGGCGGTCACATGCAGGAGGAGATCGTCGTCAACGATGAGGGCGAGATGCTGGAGAACTGGTCGTTTGTGTTGAACGACAATGTGAAGGCGTCGATACTCGGGTCGCCCGGGGAGGAGGGGGGTGGACAGTAAGTATTTTTTTTTAAGAACGATGAGAAATTTGCAACGTCTTGCGGTAAATTTTCCAGACTGCAGTATTTTTCCTTCCCTAAAGGTACTCGGAGACCACCAACGTGACGGTGGTCATCACGTACGAGAAGAACAACTACCGGGCCATCCGCGTCATCCTCAACCCGACCAACGTGATTCGGTGCGGCGAGTGCGACAAAGAGTTCTCCACCAACCTGCAGCTGAAGGTGCACGCCCTCAACCAGCACTCGAATAGGAACGAGGGGCGACGGGCCAAGACGTGCGAGGTGTGCGGCCTGCAGTTCGTCGAACAGGAAGACCTGCGGGAGCATCGCAACTTGCACGTGGAGGAGGGCAAGCTGTTCCGGTGCCCGGCGGCGAATTGCGGAAAGTTCTTTCTCACCGCGAGGCGGTTGCAGAGGCACGGCATCCTGCACGGCTCGGACCAGAGGCCGTTGGAGTGCTCCATTTGTGCCCGCAGGTGAGCGTAGTGGAGAATTTTGATTTTGGGGTCTTTAAAAGCACATTTTTTTTAAATCCAGAATGGATCAGTCGAAGTGACAAACCGATACATTTTACTTGCCTAGTTTCTCTTCTAGACTTTTATTTTTCTCCCGCAGGTGTTCGAGCGAATCCGGCTTGAAGAGGCACCTGATGACGGCGCACATGAAGGTGAAGCCCTTCAACTGCGACGCTTGCGGGAAAGGTTTCACCAACCCGGGCGACTTGAATTTCCACAAACGCGTCCACGGTCCTTACAAATACTACGAGTGCGACATCTGCAAGAGGACCTTCTCCAGGCACTCGAATCTGCAACGTCACATCGAGATCCACAGGGGCTCCGAGGAGCTTTATCAGTGAGTAGAGAGAGACAAAAATATAAGAGAAAATCGTGCGGGGTGAGCGGTAAGTCGACGTACTGCATTGGGGGCGAAATTTAGTAGTTTTGTCTTTTTCGGGAAACGCGATCTCGTGTGTTGTAGATTCTACAATTGATACAAAAAATAACACTTTTTTGCTAATATTTCTATATTCCTGGTCCAAAATAGTACGACGGTAAACCTCGTACATAAATCAAATAAATTTTACTGCATCTTAATCTAATAATTTTGCGTCTTCTCTCGTGGACATTGTAATGTGCTATTTATTTCGCATAGTGTTCCAAACATATTGGTCACAAACACCTATTTCTGTCTTATTTTATTTAGACCGATCAAAATAACTCATTTAGAGGGAAAAAAAAAAGAAAAATTGTTACCTGGACTTTCATAAGTGGAAAAAAAATAAATGCGTGAGCAGGGGCGGCGGAGGGTTGATTTGGGGGGTTGAAATGTTATGAAAAATTGTATCATTGGGATTTCTGGCGAAAGTTGACGTCAAACAAAAAAGTATCCAATACAAAAGTTGTAGATCATGCAAAAATCTACAATTTTTGTAGAGGCCATTTTTTAACATAACCTCAAAATTTCCGAGAAAAATGCAAAAAACAGTTTTTTTTCTGATTTTTCGTTTTTTATTTCTCATTTCCGCAAAAATAATTTAATTTTGACGAAACTTGGTAAAAGTATACCTTTCTCTGTCGTAAATAACCTTAAATTTTTTTAGATAAAAAAATCAAGAAGTTTCTGAGAGATTAATTGTTTTTGGCCTGAAACACCTTTTTTTCAAAGAAAAATTCTACTTAAAAAAATCATCGTACAGAGTTCTGCCCGTAATAATTTTTTTCGTTTTGACATATACTTTTTGGTGAAATAAAAAAATCTGTAATCACAGTTCAAAAACATGCTCAAAAATGCAAAAAAGTAAAAACTGACTTGCAGCAGTGAATTTTTCAGTAATTGTTAATTTGTTTAAATTTTAAAAAAATCAAAAACTGATTACACCATTCAATTGTATAAAAAATTCATTGTTGCAAGTCATTTTTTATTTTTTTTGCATTTTTGAGCATGTTTTTGAACTGTTATTACAGATTCTTTTATTTCACCATAAAGTATATTGTCAAAACGAAAAAAATTATTATCGGCAGAACTCTGTACGATGATTTTTTAAGTAGAATTTTTCTTTGAAAAAAAAGTGATTCAGGCCGAAAAAAATGAATATCTCAGAAACTTCATGATTTTTTTTTCTACAAAAATTTGAGGTTATTTAAAACAGAGAAAGGTATACATTCACCAAGTTTCGTCAAAATTAAATTATTTTTGCGGAAATCAGAAATAAAAAACGAAAAATCAGAAAAAAATCCGTTTTTGGCATTTTTCTCGGGAATTTTTAGGTTATGTTAAAAGGTGACTTCTACGAAAGTTGTAGATTTTTGCATGGTCTACAACTTTTGTATTGGATACTTTTTGGTTTGACGTGAACTTTCGCCAGAAATCCCAATGATACAATTTTTCATAACTTTTCAACCCCCCAAATCAAATCTCCGCTGCCCCTGCTCACGCATTATTTTTTTTCTTAGGTTTATCCATTTCCACTTATAAAAGTCCAGGTAACAATTCTTTTTTTCTCCAAGTGTAATTTGGTTGGACTAATTGTGCAAAAAAGAAATACAACTAAGATTGCACAGTTTGTCTTCTCGAAATGCTGCGGTCTCTCATTGTCCAGCTGAGGCATGTCAGTGCATGTCATAAGCGTACAAGTGAACATGACGTGTTATTATTTTTTACATTTTTATTTATTCCAATAAGTGTTGTTTAAAATTGAATCATTTGTGGCTGGACAAGAAATTTTTACACATTTATTTCTATTCATATGAAATTATTGATTTTTTTATTTTTAAAAATGAAAACATCAAATCTAGCAAGGTTTACATAACACGTTTTATCGTAAGTTTGATTGCAGACTATCTCGTATCCTGCCCCAAGGGAATACTTTGACTTACCACTCTTCCCATTAAAATTTCGTAATTATACGTTTTTTTCCGCAGGTGCACTATATGCGGCTGTTCGTACCATTACATGTCTTCCCTGACGAGGCACGTAGTACAGAACCACATCAAACGATCCGATGGGGAAACGCCGCCCGTGTTGGTCGATAACGACGAAGCGGCTTAAATAGTTCAGCTTCTTTCTTTTTTTGTTGTCTTTTTGTATCTTGTTTAATAAATATTTTTCCAAGTTGGCCAAAAAAGGACGTTGACGATTAATACTTTTACGTCATTGTGCGCTGCGGAAGATAAAGTGTCTTCGTTGCGAGAATACGAGAAAACTGTCGCAAGGGCACCGTTAACTATAAGATCGTGAAAAAGCCACAAAGGAGCTGACCAGTAAGTATTTGTTTATTTCAAAGTTTTAACGGGGGGATATTCAAATCGAAACTAAACCTATTTTATTAAAAATAATTTCTAGTTGCTGCACGTTTTGTTGTTCACTTCAAATTCATTTTTTTCGATATTCACGTTAAATAAACATTAAAGAATTGTATCGGCAAAAAATAATTCTCCTGATCTTTTCCACTATCGCACTTTATTTATTACTAAACACAATTTACTCAGAAACACAATACCTAAAAGTTTGTCACTGTCTTTTCGGGGGCACCCAAGCTTCTATTTTTGGTCTGGTGGTGCTGTAAGGCATGAACTGACCAGGGGTGCCGCTTAAGTTCTCCGTGTGGTCCATCATCCACTTGTATTTGGGCCTGGACGGGTCTTTGTCCGGAGTCAAATCCGTTTTGTAATGTAACCAGCCGAACCACTCGGCAGGGACTTGACTTCCGTCATATTCCAGACCTAATAACGCGATGATAATTATATCTGCAGGAGTATTCTGTGATATTTACCGTAATACGGAGCATATTCCACCCAGCGGTTCCTGCCGTAGAAGTACATAGGGTTTTCGTAGTACTTATTCCCGTATTTGTCAGTACCCACCAGTTTTCCAGGTCTCAGGGAATCCATCCTGATAAATAAGAATTTGTTAAATGTACAAATTGGAATATTTAGGTTAGGTTACATAACAAACAGAAAATTACCTGTATAACTTGTATAGTGAGGCTTTGATTCCGCCAGCCTCTTTAATTGTATTCAGGAACGTGAAGATCCTATCGAGACCAAAATATTTGGCCATTTTTGCGAATTTAAATAGCCCTTTCTCCTGTGTTTGACAGTTAACAACTTGAAATAGTTCAAGTTTTCATTTTTATCAAAACTACGCTCTTCTTCTTCTTGATATTTTGCTGCTGGTTTACTTTGGGGTAATTATAGGTTTTAAATTAAAAAAAATACATTCAGATCTTATATTTGTTAAGCTTTGAATAACATACTGTTTAATTGTTAAATAGGTAATTATTTTGAAAAATGTGTTACATAACAAGTACAAGTGCACTAAAATTTTAGGAAGAAGAATACTTACCGCTTCGAGTTGTCAAATATCAAAATGTCCGTTCGTTGTGGAATTTGAATGTTGTGATTGTAAAACTGCTAAACAGTGTTAAAAATTGCATCATTTGGTAAGTAATTCTTTAATGTAATATTAATTTATATATTCCGTTTATTTTCTGTATATGTTGTGGAGTTTAAATCGTAAATACGGATCACTAATTGCAAATATATTTTCTTCATTTTTGAACCAATTTTGTAAGTTAACGTCAAAGAAACGACATTGTAGAAGCTGGTCACACTTTATTTCCACAATTCATTAACAAATATTCGTAAATAATATAAAAATTTGAGGAGACTTAATCTATGTTAGGAAAATTTGTATATGTACAGAATCAATTTTAGAGCCTCGATTAAATCATATTTTATACACTAGGATTAACACCTATAAGAACACAGACTTTCCCATTAACTGTTTAGTTGAAACCAAAATTCATATATAAAATCTGTTTTAATACATAATTTGATAAGTATTTCAATCTGTATAAGTACATGCCTGAAACCTAAAATAGTTTAAATACTATGGTAAAATCTTAGTCGTAATACATTGTTGAAGAAAACACTTGACGGTTAATGCAACATTGAAAACTATCGTACGCATACAGGGTCATTCACATTGCATGTAAAAAGAAACGAAGGAAGATGGAGTATTAAAAATATTGCATGTTCGCCTTATGAGCTTGTATCCAATTAATGGTGTAGATACAATACACAATATTTTAAAGTTACAGATCATGCAATATTGTTGATGTTCAGTCTCCCTCTAAAATTGTTTACACACGCTATGAACCACCCTGTATATCATTAAATAGCCTGTCGGTTCATCTAGAAAATGAAATAAATTTGTTCTTAGTGTTGCCACTTTCCCATTAGAATGTATTGCTTTAAATCGCACAAAATCCACGTAACATTATGCATATTTAAGAAATGCACACGCGTTTCCACTCAAAATCAAACCTCAAGTGTTTTTAGAGAAGTTTCTGTAAATCTCTGAACATCGGGGGTGCAATTAGCCTAATTCCGACAGAACGGAATCCAAATCCTCCTGTAAGCTGGCTGTCAGCTCTTTCTGCTTGTTCAGGTCGTCTTGTAACCTTTCCGCATTCGTCTTAAGCAGGAAGTTGCCCTTCTTCAAGGCGTTCAGTATGTTCTCGTGCCTCTTCACTCTGGCGGTGATATTGGTTTTCTTCTTTTCTACTGGAGCATCTTCATCTTCGCTCTGGCTCCTCTCCGAATCGCTTTCATCTGATTCGCTTTCGCTCTCCTCTTCGCTGGATTCTTCCTCTTCCTCCTCGGACTCTTCGTCTTCCGGTTCCTTCTCTTCCTCGTCCTCCTCTTCTTCCTCGTCCATGTCTTTCATCAAGGCCTCCATCTTGTCAACCTAGAGCATAGATATTTAGCGAATCAGTTCTGATAAATTCAGTGGCAACGTTTACCTCTTTCTTCAGTTGCTTGTACCTCTTCTTTTCCTCCTTGATGGCCGTCTGGTGCTTTTTTATGATCTCCCTGAGGGCTATGCGTTCCTTCCTTGCGTTGTCCTCCTTGTTCTTGAAGCTCTGCAGCTTCTTGGTCAGCGTCTTCAGTTCCTTCTGAGCCCTCTTCTCGCGTTTCTCTTCTGTGTCTTCCCCGTCGCTCTCTTCAGCCGTCTCTTCGTCCTCCAGGTCTTCGTCGCTCTCCTCCTTGGCGGTGCTGTGTTTGCGGTCGGACAACGACAGGCGTTTGCCTGAAAAGTGGCAGATTATCGTTTAGTCGGGGGATGTTCTTGTCGAATTTAGACTGCGTACGTCTAAGAGAGTTGTGTTAAGTTGTGAACACGGAGCTAATAGCAGAAAACAGAGCATGGAAGAGTGGAAAATCGTAGTGGACACCCCCAGATGTGAAGCAAAGTAATATAGAAGTGATTTCTCTTGTTTATGCCAAACGTAGGGTGGCCAGAAACTATGAACAAAAGATTTTTACCAAAGAAAATGTCTTGCCACTAAATCTTCTGCCTGTAGTTTTTGAACACCCTTTATAAATCGGTTTCCAGTCGACTTCTTGGGGGAGGGGGTCCACTAGGATCGTCTGTTTATCGACATGTCGTCAACACAGATCGGGTGAACCTCGGATTATCACAACAACCCAAAACATACGGTTACGGTGTTTAAAGAAAAAAAAATTAATCATCGGACATAGTTAACATCGCCTTGGTGATTAAATACATAATACAGAAACAGCTCTTACTCGCCTGTCATCGACCTGGAAATTTCGTCATTTTGTAGCCAATTTTCACCGGCTGTAAGTTATCCAATCGAATTGGTCATCAGGTGGTTGTATAATGTGTTTGTGGATGTCTTTGCCAAGGCAAAACGTCCGATTCACATCCGTGGATCGGACGTTTCCCTTGCAGAGACTTGGTGACAGCGCAGTTTCGATCTAGTGCTATTTTAATTTAAATATATCTGGCATTTATAGTGATTCAAATTCAGGGAAAAACAGAGCATGATAAATGTTGCTAGTTTGTCTTACAAATCCATGTCAAATTAATAACAGTTCAGAAATTACAGGGTGAAGAAAAAAGCAAATTATTCTTCAGCTAAAAATTTATCTCCATCAAAATCTTTTTAGTCGTAGAAGGTTTAATTTTATGTTCGAAATATGCCATTAATACCGCTTTGGACATTTTTTGAATTTTCATCGAATTACATCACCCTTTGAATTCGTTGTAGGCAATCTCCTACTGTCTCCACGATTTTTAGGGGATTGATTGTGAAACAGCACTTTGTGCCGCTTCCAGTACTTTCCCTGGTAAACGCTTGTCTTCGCTTTCGGAGCTCATTTTGAATTAAACACTTAGAATGTGAATTACAATATATAATTCTGACACTACTTTTTCAAACAACTAATTTTTATTGTCTATTACAAATTAAAAATATATTGAACTATACAGGGTGTTCCACTTTTCCTGGCCAGACACCAACATTGGTTTTTTAAATGGAAACACACATTTTTTATATTTTTTTCGGATTCTACATAAAAAATAAAGGGTACTTTGTGTAGAATAGTTCTATTCAAATATTAGGCCAGGCGGTATCTGTTTTGGTTTGGGTGAATCGTATATCCACGGAGATTTTTGTCTTTTTGGCTTTCAAATGTCACTAGAAATGAAAATTTTTCTATGCGCATAAAAAAAACGTGGGCTTAACTTTTGACGGCACAATATGTTAAAAAAATTGGAAAAATTTCATATTTTTCTTCCTATTTAATTATGTATCTTTTTAAGAGTTGATTTTAGGCGAAAATGGAAGAGGAAAAAAATGTTTGTAATTAAATTTTTTACAATACATGACTGGTTACAAATCGAATGAATCATGATTATTATGGTAAAAATCGAAAAAATCACAAAAATGGGGTTAAAAAACAAAACTTTTTAGGGAATTTTTTTGGTATATTTAAATTGGGTGTAGGACCTTTATACTTGGCTCAAGAAAACTTCATGTTATGTAGAATCATCACACCAAATTTCATCAAAATCGGTTCGATAGATTTTGCATAATAATTTTGCAATCCAGATTAAAAAAAAAAATTGCAAATTTTCAAAATTTTGCACAGCAAAAACCAAGGCCCTTAGATACTTGAAAATTTAATCACACATAGAAAGGCTCTCAGGCTTTCAAACTTTTTTTGAAAAATTCGAATCCGTCAATTAGGAGAGCTCTGGCGCTTGTTTAAACATTGGTCGAATTTTTATACTTATAAACAATTAGAACTTTGTGAATATTCAATCAAATCAAATTTTTTAAAGCAGGTTTTAAAAGTTCTTGGAAAGACGCTTCTTTTAAAAAAAAACAGATCGATTTTTTTTTAACATATTGTGCCGCCAAAAGTTAAGCCCACGTTTTTTTTTATGCGCATAGAAAAATTTTCATTTCTAGTGATATTTGAAAGCCAAAAAGCCAAAAATCTCCGTGGATATACGATTCAACCAAATATGGCTTTTTGAAACAGATACCGTCTGGACTATATTCAGTTTTTGAGATATCTCGCTTGAAAGGTTTTTCTAGTTGATATTGGCTGCTTACATTTTCTGATACTGACAGGTTATACTAATAGCTACTAAGCCCATTTTTTTATCAGATGTTTAGTAAGGATGACTCTTCCGAATCATGCTCCAAAAACTGGCCTGTGTTGTACAGGGTGACCAAAATATCATGTCAAAATTGCCAATTGAAAAATTGGAAAATCTCGAATTTTTTAAATGCAACACCCTGTATATTTTCATACCATGAGATGCAGAATTAAATTCTCTACAACTTTGCTATACCCGCTCCTATACCAAAATTCATTAGTTTTTCATGAAATCTCATTTCTATGAAAAAATGTGAAGTTTACAAATAGCTTATATGTAAAATAACGTAGTAGGCTCCTGTCAAATGATAATCTGGAAAATTTTCGATTCACATAAGGTTTAATAGAAAAGCGACAGTAATAATAATAATGAATTACTCTAAAGAAGAATTAGTAAATAAATAATACAATAATTAATAAAACTCATGGTAACTGTTTATCGACAAGTGTTTTGCTATAAATTTTTCTCCTGAACAGACAGAAAAATTAATGAGAATGCTCTATCTTTCCCTATTTTTTTTTACATTTGCTGCAAATTGAATAATAGCCGTCGAAACAAAACTGTCGCCGTCAACGAAATATATTTTTCATCCGCATGGGTACCCACCTTGTCCTGCCTCTTGCAATCTCTTCTCCAACAGCTGATTCTGTTTCCTCATCTCCTCTAGCTGGGACTTGGTGGAGTCTAGTTCTTCCGCCGCTTGGGTATACTTCTTCTCCAAGTCTTGCGATGTTTTCCTAGCCCCTTCGACTTCAGTCTTAAGGGATTTGATGATCTGAAAACATTATTCGTTACCGAAACCGAGTAGGTATCGCCGATTTTCGTGTACCTTCTCGTCGGCTGCATTGTTACCGCCTCCAGAGTTTCCTGCCTCCTTATTTTTACTCTTCTCCTTCTCCAGCTCGGCCTCCAGGTTCTGTAGCCTGGCCAGCAGTCTTTTGTTTTCTCTTTCCTGGGCCTCCTTGTTCCTCAACTCCAAGGCCAGCATCTGCTTCGTGCTCTGCAGGTCGTCTCGGACCTTGTCGATGTCGTCCATCTCGTCTATCTCGTCGGCTATCTCCTCCTGACGGCATGTATGAGAGGGATTTTAATAATTGGGACGGTGGGGTATCGCATACGTCACGTTTTCTCGGCCCGGGAGGGCATATTCTAGCACAGCCGTTACCACCTAGGATATAAAGCCATAGCGCTTGCTTAGCGACGTCACTATATCTATTTTATTTCACAGAATTTTTAATGTTTTATTGTTGTTGCGGCCTTTTCGAGCTAGGTGGTAATGGCTTAATGTAGCCCGCCCACGACCGGGTAAACGTGAGTAAGACCGTCGTGTGAAAACTGACCACACTTACTGGAGGAATGCTCGCCATGGACATAGACTTCTGTATCTGCTCCTCGATCGTCATCTGTCTCCTGAACTTCCTCAGGCCGTCTAGGTTGGGTTTGCTTCTGTCGTTCGTCTTGACCCTTTTCAGCTTGATGCCACCTTCGATCTGAAAGGCGACGGTGTCATTAATTCTCTGTTTGCGGGGCAGAAAGTGACAGTTACCTGTTTTAGTAGTTCGTTGTGGACGTTGGGTTCTTCGCTCTTGTAGAGGAAGTGCTCGTCGGGGGCCTTCGCCTCGGGTAGTAGGGGTTGTGATCTGTCGTTGCACACGACATGCTTGAGCTTCTTCTTCGACTCGATCTCCTGCAGCAGGTTGTTCCAGTCCGGCCTGTTTTTGGGTCTGGACCTGTAAGAAACGTGTTAGATTTCTAAGGTCCATCGTCTTTGTTTTGCTTCGTACTTCTTACACACCTGATCTGAACCTTTTAGAATTATTGCGGGAGGGGGAATTGCACAAAACTTGAAGTCATTTCTCGGGTAAAAATATGCAAACTTTATAGGCCTTCAAGTTTTTTTAATGTTTTAAAAACATGTAATGATAGAGAGAGAAAATTTAGACCAAATAAATCAGACAAAACTTCTTTTATCTGTTTAAAGTTTGTGCACTTTTTTGGAGGGCATTCAATATTCGACCTAACCTGAGCTTATCGAGCTTGGCCTTCTGTGTGTCGTTAAGTAGTTTCTTGGGCAACTCCCCGGGCATCGTCGGGGGAGGGGGAGGCATGCCTGGCTGTGGTGGGGGTGCCGGGATGTTTGACTGAGACAGTCTTCTCATGGAGGCCTCCCTCACCAGGGCATTCCTCTTGGTCGGTACCTCCTAGACAGAAATCGAGTTTTTTTTTAGTATTTCTCACCATGATTAAATCTGCAGATGCCTGTAATTTGGTAACACATAAGAATTGTATTAGGTAAGGGTTGAGGTATCTTTTTTTATTCGAGTTATGTAGATATGAGTGTTGTGGTTGACTGACGGACCTTCACAATAGTACTTTGAAAGTACTAGGTCAATAGTATTGGGTTCTGGAAAGTCAGGTGGCCACTTGGAGCGGTTAGGGCTGGTTTTACCTTTCTAAATATGGTCCATTCGTGTAAATGCAACAATTTATTTAAAAAAATGCAACTAACTGGTCCTATGAACTTACACCAAGTACTAAGGAGTTTTTAATAGACTTTGGCAGTGAGGGTGTGTGTGATAAATATAGAAGGACACCCATTGGCTGGTCGCTTCAGTTTTAATTGAATGGATGTTGATTTATTGGATAATGAAACTGAGGAATCGTTAAGTAGCCTTCGTTCAATCGGTGTTTGGAGGAGTTTATTAATAACGTTGTAGACATGTGGAGTGGTTTTTCGTGTCAGAGGAATATGTAGTGCCTTGAAGTTGTTTGTAATTCGAGATATGTATAATGTGTCCTACGATCGTGTCCTGAAGGTAGAGAAAAACTTTTTTATTTGTAAATTAATAATAAAATGTCATTCTTACATTGTTTTAAAAAAAATCCTACTTGTCTTGAAACTTAAAAATGTTTACATTTCCTCATAAATTCGTAAATAGAAAAGTTTTTCTTCGGGACACGCTCTAGATTAAGGACTACATTTTTTTGTACCAGGAAAATATCCTTGGAATACTTGAGGAGAATGTACGAATATATGTATACAAAAGACACAGAACAGTTTGGTTAGAGACGAGAGTTGTTTTTTTTTTTTTGAATACTTAGAAGAAGGAATCTATATTTGAGAGACAGATACACTTGGTGCAATATGTCAGTGTTCTGACGCATACATACAGACACAGTACATACCCAAGAATTCGAAAGTTCAGCCCAAAAGTTCTGGAAAAGATTTTTGACAGTGAATATTTTTTTCTTTCCGATATTCTCAAAACAAAAAGTCTTGAGGCGACCTGATACGCACCCTATCGATATCGATGTCATCCACCTCTTCTTCTTCTTCTGAGGACGAGTAGCTGTCGTCTTTGACCACCGATGGTCTGTTCTTGAGCACCCTCTCGGACACCTTCTGTAGCTGGGGCAGGTTGTGGATCTTGTGGTCCTTCTTGGGGGGCGTCTTCTCCCTCTGTGGGACCGGCTTGAGCGCCGGCTTCTTGAAGAAGCTCTCCTTGCTGCCATTCTCCTGCGGCTCCTTGGCCTCTATCTTGGTCTTCCTCAGCTGTACGCTGGCTAAAAAGATGGTTCGGTTTACGGGAAGTTTGTGCAATGCGGCATAGCCTTTCGGTTGTCGTAGTGAAAGGGATTTTGTTAGGCATACCGGGAATTTTCAGGCTTTGGAGGACTTGGAATGTTGTCGCGTCTGTAAAGCTTTTAAAACGTGTGCCCTAAGATGTTTATACAGGGTAATAAAAGTTCTATCATACCAAATTTCATTTAAATTGGAAAAAGAGTTGTAAAGGCATTTGGAAAAAGATATATTTTTTTTGTTGACGAAGCAACTTAATGTTGCAACTATATTTTAGAAAATCACCCTGTATTTTAGACTTCTTGAGAGTTTATAGTGTTACCAATTCGTTTTAAAAGCTTTAGAGGCGTTGAAACGTAAATAATAAGAACGGAGATTATTTACAGAAAGCAGACTTTTTATTATTTTTTTTATTAATATTTTATAGTGTAAGTCGAGAATAATATTTAGTTCCGTTTTCTGTAAACAGAAATAATCAGTGACACGTTATCCATGGGGCAAAATTAGCGTGCTTTCTAAATAAATTTTTAAATAGTTAAATTTTCCTGGGCATCAGAAAATCGGGTGCAAGGGATTCAAATTTTTCACTATAACAAGCGATTTTTTGCCACGAGGAAATGTTTAAAAAAAAATCATGACAAACCTTTTTGATTTCGAGACTGAAGCAGATTTCAAAAATGAATTTAGGAAGATCGAAATTCAAAATTGACCGGTTACAACACGCCACTGCAAATAGTAGTGTAAATGGGTAGTGTTATATTTGTGTGTAGGGTTGTTGAAGAATTGATTATAATTTCAGTAGTCACAGATCACTTCAACATTAGTTAAAAAGCCAATTTGTCAAATAAACAGTCCTGGGTTAGTTACTTAGCCAATTTTTCTTTTTTTTTTCTTTCGGAAATAGTTTTTGATTAGTATTTTTATCGTTGTTAGAGAGAATTTTTTGAAAGAAAAACATGAAATTTGGCACTGGTAAAATCAAGCTTCTCAAATGTTTTGTATAGACAAACTGAAATAGTGATTGGGTAAATCTTGATTTTGCCACGGTTGCCAACATTTCCATTCAATGCAGCAAGCCGTATTTCATTCCATATCTTTATGCGCTGTTGAAAATCGTTACCTAATATTTTATTCTTTTTTTCCTTTTCTCCATTTTCCTGCGGCTCTTTTGTTTTTACGTTGGTCTTTCTTAATTGTACCTCGGCTGTAAGTTTCCACAGAAGTGTTTGTTAGAAGAAATTTCGAATTCGGTTCATTATCAGTTTTGTTGTGATGTGTATATGTAGTATTTTTTTAATGGGAGATCGACTGCCAAGAAACATTTGCAGAAAAATGAAAGGCAATTTTCGCGGAACTTACTATTAATTTTTATTTTTGTAAATATCAAAAAGCAACCGTAATCACATAACGATACTTTAATACGATTACTATACTTCTACAGGGTGTTGTTTGGTCAAGATTAACACAAAAAATTCAAATGAACTAAAATATAACAGATTGAAAAAGTGGATTGCAAAGACAGAACTAACTTTTTATGAATTGCTTTTATTAAAAAAAACGTTGTGTTCTGGGGAAAGCAAATGGTAATTAAAAAAATTATTAGTCTTGAAAAATTTTGTCAAAAACACGGTTTTTGAGAGAAAAATTAAAAGTACTCCATTATGTAACAATTATTATTACCAAAAATAATATATTAAGGCAGGTATTTTATAGGCATGAAATTGCACTTTTAGTATATTTTTCAATCCTTGACTTTATGTTTCGTCCAATCGGATTAGACTTTTTTCGAGAACTAATTAAAAGAAGGTGTATTATTAATCAGAAATTTTCGGAGAGTTATATTAGGGCAATAGTTTGAGACCAGTTGCCGGTTTCGGAGCATTGTTTAAATAATCAAAGAAAACTCGGAAAACCGGTTTTTTTGTGTTCAACTTTTGAACCGTTGATGCTACTGAAAAAAAGTTTAATACTTTTTTATAGATATTAAAAATACCTACAAAATGACATGCGCTAGATCAAAATTTGTTAATTAGTTTTCTTACAAACTCAAAAAAACATCCAATTTTAGCGTTCTTTTTCAATTTTTTTAACTCAATTAGTTTTGCTTCTAAAAAATCGTACTATAACTTCTTTTGAAGATCATTGTATACTTAATAAGTGGTATAAATTTTGGCTCAAAATATTTATTAGTTTTTGTTAAGCGCTATTTATTAGGTATGTAAAAAAGGCCTTGACAAATTCAAATTTCCTTATCTTTGAGATGTCGTAGAGACTTATTCGATGGCTTATTTTATTCGTGAAGAGTTGTACAACAACGTACAATAAAGGAAAAGTTGATTATTGAAGTAACTACTATGATCATTTTGATAGTATCCAAACTAGAGAAATATAACATCTTTAATTTTTCGTTGTGAAGGATCACAGAAAACATAGTCATCCATGTAAACATCGGAAAATGTACTTATCCTGTCTTGTCAAGAATTTTATACTTATAAAGTACTTAATAATTGTTAATAGTTTCTAAAAAGCATACTGTATAATAATTTTTTTCGAAAATCGCTATTTTGTTCGATATTTATTGTAAGATTGTCTAGAGGAACATAATACAAGACATCTCTCAGAAACTTTTATTAGCTAACTTTTCTATTTAAACAAATAAGTGAGGGAAACAGTTTTTTCACTTTGCAGGGAAAACCATCAATTTTAGCGAAAAGTGACTCCCAGACAGCTTATAGGGAGTAAAATTATCTACAAAATGAGACTGGTTAAATTAAAATCGGTTAATAAACAAAAAAGTTATTGCAAAAAAACAAAAAAAAAGTGCCCATTTTTTAATTTGTTTATAACTATCGCATTTATTGTTAAAATTTTATAAAACCTAT
>NW_019416259.1:1009567-1024557 GCF_000390285.2 Anoplophora glabripennis | reverse complement strand
CCCATTATACGGGAGTAGAATACTATACTTTATCCACGACTACTAAATATTTTTGTTGAAGTTTTTTTTGAAATGTTTCGAAAAACATGGTATGTTAAGAAACAGATATACGACTCGCACAAATGAAGTCGCTGATGGCTCAGTGTAGATGCTCTTTCCCTTCCAACCGCGGGTCCCGGGTTCGAATTCGGTCTAGGAAAATTCACTTTTTTAATATTTTTTTATATGTACAGCACTGAATTGAAAATATTTAGTGGTTTACACGATAAAATTTTAAAAACGGATTGTTTGTAGCAGAACAATATAATATTATAGCTAAATTAAGGAAGCATCTGACAGTAGTGATTAATGACTCATTAATCACTGCCGTGATTAATGGGTATTATTAAGGTCGAGCAAACAGACGTATAATGGGTACATTATACAATAGTCGTGGATAAACAAATTAAGAAACGGGCACTTTTCTTGTTTTTTTGCAATAACTTTTTTGGTTATTAACCGATTTTAATTTAACCAGTCTCATTTTGTAGATAATTTTATTCCCTACAAGTTGTCTGGGAGTCACTTTTCACTAAAATTGATGGTTTTCCCTGCAAAGTGAAAAAACTGTTTTCCTCACTTATTTGTTTAAATAGAAAAGTTAGCTAATAAAAGTTTTTGACTCACGAGATGAGAGATGTCTTGTATTATGTTAATTTAGACAATTTTACAATAATATCGCGGATAGGATTTTTTTCGAGTTTCTCTTTTATTTTCGCTAATTTTCCGGCATTTATTTCTGAGACACCCATATTTTATATCGATTTTAAATATTCCGGTTTTTTCCAAATTTTTCTGAGAATTTTTCTGAGAATTTTTCTTCCCCGACGCCTAACTTTTCCAGATATTTCGGACCTCTGGTAAAGTCTCTTGTTTTTTTTTAACGTTTTGCGTCAATTTCAGTAAAGACACACCCTGTACAAGTAAGACAATCGAATTAATAAACGCATGAACATTTATTGGATACGAAACTGTTTCTTTGGCCAGTCGGATCTCCCGATCCGAGTCCGCTCGGTCCTTCCCGAAGGCGCCCCCTCACCTAAAGGATTGTACTCCGCCGCCGAGTCCGTGTTGCTGTCCTTCCTGTTGGTCTTGTTGAGAGTCCAGGGCGCCGCGGGGGTAGGCAGGGGGTTGGGGCCCTCCTTGACCCAGGGTGGCCTGAAGGTGGTCCTCTGGGCGGCGTTGGACGAGTTTCCGCTGTCGCTCTCTTTCCCCGCCGGCATAGCTTTCGTGAAGACCCTGCAAGGGAAGACAGTAGGTTTGATTTATCGGGAATAGCCTGTTGGATTGCTTAGGTTTTTGTTAGTTGGTGTTGGTTGTTTCGTTTTTTCGAAAAACAAAGCTATTTTTGGACCTTTCAGTCAGTGGTTATACAGAGAGATCGAGAATGATTGACCGGATTCTGAACGTACCCTGTCTCAATTGCTATCAAAACTGATTTCCGTTTGCTAAAATTACTTTTTTTTCCGTGCAATTTCATGGTGTTCTGTGGCGATTTCACAATTTGACGTTCTGTTCATTGGCGCACGGATTTTTTGGCTTGAATATTATTTTGTAGATTTTGTTGTTACCTGATATATTTTGCGACATTATAAAACAGTATTTTTCAATACTACAGTTAGAGTAGGTGGATATTATACGTGAGTAATTAATTTATTGCGTATGTTGTTCTCTAACCTAATCGGTTTTTTAATTTAGGTTAACATGGCATTTTCATTAGAACATGATAAATTTCTTCTGGAGGCCTATTTTCGTAGTGGACAAAACAATGGTAATGGTTGGAAATATTCGATGAATTCGTGTCATTTACAATTTCAAGAACAATTTCCAAATGATGAAATTGATTATGAAATTTTTTCGAGACACGTGAAGAGATTAGTGGAACGCTTCCATAACACTGGAAGTGTTTGTAGAGGAAAATCTCCAGGCAGAAAGTCTATTCTTACAGAGGAAGTCTTGGAAGATGTTGAAAACCGCTTACGAGCTAGTCCAACCAAATCACTACGTCGGTTATCTGCTCAAACAGGTACTTAATAACAAATATTTATTCTAAAATTTGTATCATTATTCCTAAATTGTTTATAGGAATATCATATGGATCATGCCATAAAGCAGTAAAGAAGTTGCATTTTCATCCTTATAAAGTTAGTGTTGTGCAGGAACTACTTCCGTTAGATTTTGGAAAACGTGTGCAATACTGTAATTGGTTTAACGAAAATCTGAATGACGACGATATTCTAGATCTAACATTTTTTTCTGATGAAGCGTGGTTTCATTTAAGTGGGTACGTAAACTCCCAAAATTATCGCTCTTGGAACACAGAAAACCCTAATATTTTGCGTGAAACAACTCTGCACCCTATTAAACTTGGTGTTTGGGTAGCTATGTCACGTAGAAGAATAATCGGACCATATTTTTTCCGTGAAAATGTAACTGGGCAGGTATATCGGCAGCAAATATTGTTACCATTTTTTGAGGAACTTCACGACGATGAAATCCATCATGGATACTTTCAGCAAGATGGCGCAACAGCTCACACCTCTAACGAAACTTTAGAGTTGATTAGAGAGTATTATGATGATCGAATAATTAGTCGAGATAGATGGCCACCACGTTCTCCTGACCTTACACCCCTAGACTATTATTTATTTGGTTTTTTAAAAAATTCAGTATTTGCTCAACGGTTACACACGATTGAAGAACTTCAAGAGGCAATTACAAACGAAATTAGGAGTATTACACAAAATGTTTTACAGAATGTATTTAATAATATGAAAAGAAGAATTAATACCTGCTTGAACAACAATGGACATCATATTGAACATTTATTGTAAAAATATAGATATTTTTATGGATTTTATGTAATTTTAAGGTAAAATATTCAATAAAATGTGAAAAAATTCCAATTACTCTGTTATTATATATTGCATGTAACTGTTGTTTATTGCTCTCGGTCATACAGACAATCCTACCATCTAACATAATCAAGCACTTCCAACTGCTTGCATTTGCTTGAAGCAAATTTTTTTAAGACACTTTTCCTGAATTTCGACAGCTAACTAAAATGTTCAGCATAAATTTTTGGGCTGGATCGCTTGCGCTGGATATTCAGAAGTGTGAAAGCAGTAGCTGCAAAATAGTCGTCTTATAAGCATACAGCAGTTTGCTTTGATGAAAAACAGCAGCTTGCAGCGTATCGCTGTATAGCTGAATCGTCTTAGATGCCAAGAATGTAGCCACAATAGTGCTTCTGTTTTAAAATTAACTCATAACGTTTTAAAAATAAAATCGCTGAAGCACTTACAGTCGTTATTCAAAATTAGCTACATCAAACTTTGATTTAAAAGTTTTTCTAATTGTAAATGAAATAAGAATTTTGGAAAAGTTAGGCTAAACCTACATTTGATTCTGTCATCCTCTTTAATAATAATAACAATAATAACATTTATTGGTCCATCAGTATTGCTTAATTTGTGAAATAACTTTGATTTTTGTTAAATAATTGATATTTTTATTATGAATTTCCATTTTGACAGTAACCTAATTTATTTGACGTTTGAACGTAATTATTTGTTTACCATTAAAATTCCTCAACCTGCGCTCATGATTCTAGTATTGGTATCAAAAACTGGTATGCCGCACATCAAAAATCAGTATGAGACGGCACGGTCAATCATTCTCGATCACCCTGTATAAGCGAACAGTATACTCGAGGCTTTCGGTATAAGCAGTGTATGTACCTCTAGTACTTTTTTCCTTCGCGTTTACGGGCGCTTCTTTTGAAACTTTTCGCGTACACACGTCTGATTATTGCCGGAGTTATTCCATTCGTTCCGCTATAGCCGTCGGTGCACAACTGTAAATAATTGCCAAAACACGTGAATAAGTGTTGGTGGATATCTCCCGGTTAAAAATACAGATGGTGGGCGATCCGATAGATAGTTATGAACTTATTAACGGCAGGGGTCCCAGCAACTCATTCGGGAGATGCCTCATACACACACTTGCCTCTTATTATTATTAGTTAGTAGAGGTCGTGCGGAAATCTTCATTCCAGGGCCGGACCCGGCGCGCACGGGACACAGTCGAGACGTTGTAAAAGTTTTATCCGTCAGCACTTAAATAGACCTTTTTAGTAGTGACGTCACATACAATAGGTAACCCCATAGTACACATTGTCATGAAGAATTTCCCAATATTTTTACTAAATCGATTTTTGATCTTATGTACATACATTGAACATAGGTGCCAAAAAAATGATATTTAAGGTCATGGCAACCTTAAATATCGCAATCTGGCAATATTAGAAATATTTATGAAGTTTCAAACCCCAAGTGACAAACTAAAAGAATTATAGAATTTATAACGAGCGTTCAAATAAAAACGTGGTCAAGTTGGTTCTGAAAATTTGGCTGTAGGGCGTAGCGTATAGTAAATGAACTTAAACGTCATCTGTCAAAGCGCTATATCGCCGCTATCAATTTGTATATTTTCGTTTTAAAAAGAGTTTAAAATGGTGTTTTCTCAAGGACAAAAAGTGTTTATCATAGAGTCCTGCTTTAGAAATGGACGGAAGATTGATGGAATATGGAAGTATTCTATTGAGGAATGTTTCATAGAATTTTAAAATCAATTTCCTGGCGTTGTTGAGTACAAAATTTTTCAGTGCAGTTCAGCGTTATGTTAATGTTTTTCGTGAAACGGGCAGTGTAACAAGAAAAGGAAGCGGTCGACCTAAAAAGCGGACTGAAGAATTAAAAGAAAATGTCCAACAAATAATGGAAAATGCGCCAAGAACTTCTGTAGGTACGTGTTTTATCACAAATGGTGGGAGTATCAGTCGGTACCTGCCACACAGTGTTAAAAAAAGATTTGCGTTTGTTCTCCTATCGTTTAACTTGTCAGCAAGAACTTCATGAAGTTGATTTTCCGCGACGGGCTGTATTTTGTGAATGGTTTTTAAACAACTACGGTGAACTTCATAATATCACCTTTTTTTCTGATGAAGCCTGGTTTCATTTAAGTGGTTACGTAAACTCACAGAATATGAGAATGTGGTCTTCTGAAAAACCAGATAACTTTTTTGTCGAGGGCCCTCTACACGCTCAAAAAATTGGAGTTTGGTGTGCTCTCAATCGAAGGAGGATTTATGGACCTATTTTTTTTAATGGTACTCTTACTGCGCAAAGGTATAGAGAAGAAATTATCGCTCCTTTTGTTAACCAGCTGGAAGAAAACGAAATTACAAACTTTTACTTTCAACAAGATGGCGCAAGGGCACATACGGCAGGCGAGACGATGAATATGTTGAGGGAAGTTTTCCAAAATCGACTAATAAGTCTCAATGCTGAACATGAATTTCCACCGAGGTCATGTGATATTACGCCGTGTGATTTCTTTTTGTGGCCTTACCTTAAAAACACTATTTTTGAACTGCCTATTCCTGATTTAAACCATCTGCAGGCTCGACTTATAGACAAGATTCGTGAAATTAACAATACCCCGAGCATCTTAGAAAATGTCTTTAATTCTTTGAGGAACAGGTGTGAAAAGTGCTTGGAACAAGGAGGGGGACACTTTCAGCAGCTGCTTTAATTTATTGTTATAACAAGGAGGGGGACACTTTCCGCAGCTCCTTTAATTGTTTGTTATTGTTATCACGATTATTCTTTAAAATAAAGTTATATAGTCATTAACGTTATTGAAACTGACAGCTGCTATACAGCTCGTTGAGAAATGAGGTTAAGTTGGTCGCTATAAGCTACTCCCTACGTCCAATGTGTCAGAGCCAACTTCGACCACGTTTTTATTTGAACGCTCGTTATTTTTAAATTTATAGAACAATATTGACTTTTATAGTAATTAATAAATTAAAATTATATGGATGTTAGTGAGCATGCGCATCAAAGATAATTTCATGTAAGCGAAGTAGCCTCGCAACAGGATATCATTCAAGAAAAATTTGGTTGTGGTTAAGAGTACGTCTATAATAAACCACTTGAAGGAAAAAACACTCGATAAACAGACTGACACAGCACAACACCAATAAAAACAATACAAATACTTGGTAGAACTACAAAATGCCAAGATTAAACAAAAGAAGAGAAAATACGCTAATGATGATATCGATGATATATCAAGATCTCACCTTCGTATGAGGCTATTCTTCTCGAGCCTGCGAATTAGGAATAACACGGCTAATGTTAATTAGCCACGTTTTTTTGTAAGTTTTAAGCACATCAGTCTATCTATTCTACGAAACACGTGTTGGCTGTTCTTAAGTACTTCTAAATCCTTGTAAAAATAAGTTAATTTGAAGTTGTTCATTTTTATATTATCTATGTAAATAGTATACAAGGGTCAGATTCGATCTGTACAATTTCAATTACACTAAACCAAACTATTAAAGGGTCAAAAGAATTTCCTTTTCCGTGATTTTTGACAGACTGTATTTAAGTGAAAAATGGTCGTATCGAGAATTAAAAATAAGCATTTTGAAGCTCTAAGATTCTAGGTTTTAGATTTTTCGGTCAAACATTTTTAGGAGTTACGGTTATCATGCAATTCTAAGAAATAGCGCGACAAAGAAATTTTGAAAATTTTTTTATTTATTTTTTTCAGTTCACGGAAATTTTTTTCAACTAAGCCATTGCATGGGCCATATAGCTTGTCTATTCAGCTTTAATTTCCTTTTTTTTTAAATTTCCATACGACCATTATTCATCGAAATATCGGACTTTTAATGGAAAGGGATCCTTTTGTCTTCAATCATCGATATCTCGGCGTCAAATAAATGGTCGTACAGAAAATTGAAGAACAGTTTCGAAAACTGTAATAAATGTCCTATAACATGTTGCCGCAACTTTTCGGATTTTTTTTCATCTTTTACACGAATTTAAAAAACAGGAAAAAAGGATAATTTATGGTATTTTAGAAAATTGACGGCTAAATTAGAAATCTTCACGAAATGACTAATGTTAAGCATGACCTTTACAGTTCGATATATCCAGAAGAACCCTGTGAAGTTTCATCTCGATCTAACGAACCGTCTCTTTGTTTCAAACAGTTAAACTTTTGAAAAAAATTAAAGGGTCGCGTTTTTTGAGCTTAAACAGTTCATAGTCATGATTAAAATGGAAAAAATATGTTTTTTAAGGTTTTCTCGCATTTTTACCGCAAATTGATTAAAAAAATATATTTTCGAAATATTTTCGATTTATTATTTTTTTTTGGAAAACCTTCCGGACATTGAAGAAAACAAAATGCAATTGTTTCCAGCACGATTCGGCTTTTTTGTACTACGCTTCTGTTCATCAGCTTTTAATTAAACTAAATTAAAGTTGATGAACCAAACCAGATTTCGATCCCGATTCATACCGTTTTTTGAGACTTTTTGAGATTACAGACTGCACAAAAATTAATTACAATATTTGTGCAGTCTGTAATCACTTAAAAAACGGTTTTTTCAAAACTACCCATTTTCTTCTGAAAAAAAATTTTGAAAATTTTTCGAAAATAAAAATGTTTTTTCATCAATATTTGCGGTAAAAATGTGAGAACCTCAAAAAATGTTTTTTTCCATTTTAATCATGGTTATGAAGTGTTGAAGCTCAAAAATCGTGACCCTTCAATTTTTTTCAAAAGTTTACTGAAACAAAGAGAAAGTTCGTTAGATCGAGATGAAAGTTCACAGGGTTCTTCTGGATATATCGAACTGTAAGTCGTGTTTAACATTACTCATTGCGTGAATATTTCATGGTGGCCATATTCCTGGCCGAGAAATAGTGAAATTTCTGGCGTTTTTAGGTACTGAAATCTTTAAAAGTAAAACGTGTAGAACAAAAGTAAGCACAAAAATAAAATCCTTGATGTTTTGTTTATTCATTGTTACCATTTAAATTTACTTAAATAAAATAATAACTAAAAAAGCGTTTGTAAAACATGCGTTTGCTGTTATTCTAACCCCACATTTTAAGAATTATTTTCACATGCTTCTAAATAAAACTAAACAATTTTATATGTAGGACTAAACAAGTAAATGTTATAAGAATATTTACATGTGGAATTATATATAAAAAAGTTAGTATTTTCGTAGATTTCAGTACCTAAAACCTTGATGGTTTGATCGTTTTTTGCACCTGTTTATTCGTTTTACTGCGGCGTCTTTGAAAATACTCAGGTGGCATGACATAACATTCCTATTATTTGATAAGCTTTAGATTATTCAGTTATTAAATGTTTGAAATTATTTGTCTTTGCGGAAAACACTATTTAAAGAATATGGGGGGCCCTTAATACTATCTGGTAAATATACCTTAAGTCCCAGACAATTAGGTGAATTTGAATATTGAAATTAGATATTTGCAATATGGTACGTTATATCTACCATTTTGTCGCGTATTTTTACCATGCTTGTCAAAATTCGTTAAAGTAGTATGTCGTTAACGATGTAATAATAATCTGCCATTTCTTTCGCGGCAAATCAATTTGCGACTCGTCATTGTGATTCTAGTTACTTGTCATATTCGTATTCTAATACATATTTTGAATCGAACTATTACACTATTCACCTCAAATTTGCAACCTGGTTTAAATTGCTGAAATAAAACGAAGTTTTAGAATATGTACGGTTTATACTGTGACGATCATTTTCAATCGAATTTGGAGGTATTGATAAGAAATTCGTCAGAGTTTAGCTATATACAATACTGGTTTTTTTTTTCAGAAATCGCTGTTGAAGCCAAATGTACCGTTCAGGAGAGGTAAGTTTTTTTGATATCTCATATGCATGCTTTTATCTTTACATTCTTAAGAACACTGGTTAACTCACACGCTTCATGTAACCGAATTTTTTTTTTCAAAAGAAACTCACAATTTCAAATCATTTCGGTAATAATGGTGACGTAGCGAGACAAACCAATATTTTTGCGTTAGTTTTCTAAGAACTGTTTTGACGACGACCTAAAATTTCTTAAAACAATTCCCTGCCTTACCAATATTGAGTCACGATCACCAAATTTGTACAAGTTTTACAGAATTGAGTTAGGTAATCTAATTGGGTGCAATTTAACTCTTGGATACCACTAAAAATAAAAAATGGGCCTATGAAAAAATGTTCCTAATACAGTTATTATTCGCTTTTCAACTAAAATGGAAAAGATCTTTGTCGTCGTATTTCTAAAATTCTTAGTAACGCCACTGGTAAACGTACGTATTCGATTCAATGGAAATTCAGTGGTTTAATTAGATACCCATTGGCCCAAATTTCATCGTAAACGTAATATTTCTTCACGTAATGATGTGTCATTCGTGCTGTGAGTGAATATGGTGTGCCTACGCGCATGTGATGACGTCACTTGAGAGAAAGACTGACGAAATCATGAAAATGTAACTTTCTGTCTTTTGAGAAAATATGGGGTGTCCCGAAATTAATGCAACCAAATTTGGTCACAGATTCTTAAGACAAATTTAGGGGACCCGTATTTTTTATTTTTGCCAAGTGGCCCTCTTTTTTGGGGGAAATCCGCCCCTAAGTATAGTCTGTTTTATATATCAGGACCCTGTTGTACAAGAATCACTAAATTTGGGACACAGGGGTTTTATGACATGTAGAATCTGATAGGGCTACGCTTTTTGACGGAGAACCCTTTTAAGGAGGTATTTCGGGGTCCGAGGGAAGTTAGGATCGCAGGGGGTGGTCCTATGCTTTTCCTATGGGACTAAAATCCGCTACCAACTTGAAAAAATTAAATTCTATTGAAATTAGTTGCGATAAAGATTATCTATATAGCAAATACATCTACTCAATATGCACATAACATACATATCGAAAATTAACAACATAAAAATATCATATTTAAGTAGTTTTAAATTATATTTAATGAACGCATAAACACTATGTAGATGTGGCAACAGCGCTAATAATCGAGTGCAGTTGTACACACTGCGAACCTACAGACCTCTGACATCGGAGATATTGCGCGTCAAATTCGGAAAAAGGTGTGTACGCGTTCAAAAATGTATTGTGTGTAAACTATGTACAATATAATTATTCTATATAGCAAATATATCGAATTATCCTCGCGAAGATTTGTATCCTTTATTTAAAATCCGTAAATCATGTGAACTGACAAAACAACGAGAATTATGTTAATTTAGTGCTATAGAAATGAAATGACATTCGCGCCCATCTCTCGTCCAAGTCAAAGAAAATGTTGGATGCGATTTTGAAGGTTCTGTGATAGAAATTACACTATTACTCACTGTTCGTGTTTTAATCTCTATTTTAGTAATGTTACAAAAGTTTTGCAACTATAACTAATTTTTTAGATATAAAGTTTGCTGAGAAATATTTATGTTCATTTGTTATTCCGTACAAATGCTTTTATCTCAAGTATTACTAATTATATTAATCAAGTAAAGAAAACTTTATGTAACCCTAAATATTGCTGGGTACGGATTACGATGTTTTTATAAACCATTAAATCTATTAAAAGGATTTATCAACTGTATATTTTATTGCAATAAATATATCACAGCTTCCTAGCTTTTTTAATTAATTAATTTTTTTTTAACATTACAAAAAATAATCTGTTGTGGATAATTTATTGTTGATAACAGTTTACATGGGATTTAAGAAAAAATTTGAAATAAATTTTGTTTTTATCAAGTCTTTCAAATGTATTCCCCCCTTGCTGTCAGCTGATTGCGACGTTGCCACATTAATCCTCAAGTCAGAAATGCAATTATTGTTTTCCGTTTCTAATTAATACTGCTGTACTATGTTCAAAACTTACATTAGTTTTACATCAAAAATAAGATAATACTGTGTACTACCTATGGAAAAGTTTTGTTTCACAATTTCTACATTTTTTTCTCAGTTATGGGCAAAAAAAGAGCCGCACCGTCCATCTTCGTCATATAAACCTATGTTAAAATGAACAACTTTCAACGACAATATCTCAAAATCTAGATTCAAAAAAATATGACGCACGGAGGGAGCACTGGGTAATACGCTATATAAATTTCAAGTACATCTGTGCATTTTAGTAAACCCAATTTACCTCCTTAAGTCACTTTTTCGTGAGCCCCCTTGTGTTTGGAACTAAAAAAAATTTGGTCGCATATTTGAATTTCTTAAAAATTATTAGTTCGCTAAAAAACATTGAATGGAGAAACTTTTTTTGTCCCCAAATTTATCTTAAGAATCCGTCACCAAATTTTGTTGCATTAATTTCCGGACACCCTGTATTTAGCACCTAAAATGTGCACAAATCGTTGACATTTTGCCACTAGACATTAGCGATTTTCTTAACTTTTCGCTTAGTGACTATGACACCAAATAATATTCAAATCAAACTACATATATATTTAAGACATATTTTTTATAAATTTGTCAAAATTTCGAACCGTCCTCGATCCCGCGCTGGCGGAATTAAAATAAAAACCCCTTTTTGCACCGTCATCGTGTCGCTACGCAGTTCTAACATAATAAATGTGCCGCACTGTGCGTCGGGCCGAATTATTATAGAATATTATTGGCAGGTGCCATGTGCACCGCGAAAGCTATGAAAAAAAAAAAAAAACGGTTGGATGTTTTGATTCCGAAAAAATTATGTGGTTCGATTTTGGCACTCGGTCAACGGCCGTGGGCACCGATGGGAGCTGGACGTATTTTAGAGGATGATCCGCGGGTATTACAATCGACTTTTACAAGTTTACGATTTGTTTGCCGCGAGATATTTACTATGTCGATGAATAAAATTACGTTTTGCCCCCTGTCGTCCCCCCATGTGCGGCGTTCGTGTGAACTTCTCGTCCTTGACTTGTTAAACGTAATCGGCCTCTTGATTCGCCGGATTTGAATCCACCGCACAGCGACAGATAAAAACGAAGGTCTGCTTTAGGAAATATGTCAAGAACCCGTCATTGAGAAAATAACTGCTACATAAATCTGTAAAATTATGACGCGGTCGACACCAACGTTACGAAAACTATTTTGGCAAGCAAATTGACGTTTTTCTTGTAGTAGGCGTTTAAAGGATAACAAGACAGATGCAGCGCAAACGAAATTCATTTTTTTCCTGCTCGACAAAATGAAAGTCAATACGGTTTATTTTCGAATAATAAATTAATTGGCGATATAAAAACTAATTCTCCACAAACTTGTTTCCAAGGCAACTAAGCGCTTGTTTCCAAAGCATGCTATGTTTAATGTAGAAAATAAATTAAAATGATTTCGTATTCGTCACATGCAAGCAATGTTATTTTAGCGTTTTTTTTTCCGAAAACGGTTAGATTTATCGAAACAAATAAAGTATTTTATGTCAATAGACTAGGAGAACAAAAATATTCAGTCAAATTTCGCATAAATTGTAGCACTATAAAGTTGAAACCATTCAAATCAAAATAAAGGCTCGTATGTGGCGCCCTCTACAAAATGCGAAAAAAGGGTGGGCAAATTTATAATCCTCATCCCGAAAAACCCCCATATACGAAATTTCCTCAAAATATTATGAGTGTGGCAAAAGGTATTGCAAAAAAACTGCAAATAAAATTTAACTTTAACACCCTGTAACTCCGTTAATAACAGTTTTGCAAAAAATGTTATAGAAAGAGGTAGGATTTATTTTCGGTCTAGAATTATCCCCTGAATTTTTTACTCATCATTTCCGGACACCCTATATATTTATATAAATCTCTGAAGATGTTTGAGGTAGACTGACGAAACTTTGATTAGAGAGTCGATAAGTTATAGAAATTGTTCAAAATGATCACCTTTTTCTCTAAGGCATAAAATTAATCTTCGTGGAAAATTCAAGTTACTGAATAAGGATTTACATCGGAATACTCATAGGGTGAAACAAGCTTCATCCATCAAGCTTGGCTATGAATTTAAACGTCAAATTTGATGATCAGGAAAAACATTCAATTTTAGGACCTAATTGTTTGCTGAGTGTATCCTGCTGTCCGCTGTATAATTAATAATGTTTTGCAGTTTATTCAGAAAACAAGTGATTTTCGTTTTGTAGACCTCTCGTTAGAAAAACAATTTTAAATACACTGTGGTCATCAACAGTCCAAAAAAGATCATAGATATAGAATGTTTATCTTTAGAGTATTCAAAATATCTGCACCAATAATTTTTTAGACTTTTGATGATCATACCGTGTTTAAAATTGTTTTTTTAACAAAAAAAATCGTATACATTTTTTCTATGAAACGAATAGTTGGATTTATCCAACTAGCTTACATTAGATTCGAAAAAATATCGTTCTTCAGATAAAATGGTAGAGATTTTTTGAAAATAGAATTAGGAATGAAATGCACATTTCCAATCCAGTGGCGTCGATATTCTCAGGTTTTTAATAGCACTGTCTCATAGTATTTCCACCAGTGGTTGTCATAATTGTGTACAAGTGCAGCGAATTTTTACCTTTGCTTACATGAGTCACCCATCCAAGTTTCATCAGTTTACGTTAAAAATCTTCAGAGATATTTGTGCAAATGTATTTATTTTTCAAAAATTTTAACACCTCGTTTCGTGGAAAGCCTTTTAAGGCCCATACGAACTTTTGACGTTTAAATGACCCAACAAATCACCCCTTGAAATATTTTCACATAAGTTATACCATCTAGACGAAACTGACAACGTTGGCCGTTTTTTTTTTCGGGAAAGATTTGAAAATCGATCGATTCGACTGCGTCCTTAGCCGTTCGAGCTTACCGACAATTCAATATGAATCGGTGCAGCGCATAGCAAGGCTAAACATTAAAAATAGAACACTGTGTTTCGCGTAACATACACAACAGTCGTCGAAAGCCCATTCCGATCCCCACTCAGCGGGTTTGGAGTACTTGTGCTTCTAAACGGCCTAAGAAACGTTTTTTTTTTGTTTCAAGTGCATTTTTAACACGCGAAAATAAGCAGGAAATTATAAATAGATTTGCAGAGCTTTGACAGAAAATAATACTAGAGTTTTTCCACTTCTAGTAGTTCTAATGTCACTTCCATTGTACCAAACAAGTTATAGTCCTGATTTCTTCCATCTAAGTTAAAAACAGGTGCCTTATTTTTTAAAGAGGTGTCAGAATTGTTGTACTTAAAGTTTACTTGACAAATCACTGAAACAAAAGGAGCATTCTATTTAAGTGATCTGCCTCAACTAGGGGATCACTTGGAATAGGCAGATCAATTAAAAGGAAAGGCTCTATTTATTTTAACCTCACATTTCTATGTATCTCCAGTGTTGTTAATTTTCTGCCAAACTCTATCTAATATTAAACAAATCAAACGTCAGTGTAGTAGTTAATGATGTGTTAGCGATACTAGTAATAAAGTTAGGATATGAATGGAAGACTTACATGATGAACGCCCAGTAGCAGCTACTCCACTTATACTTTGGCTGTGATGATAACGTGCTATGGTTCTGATAAAGCTTTTGTTAGGTGTCGAGCTAAATGCCTATACTCTGAAAAAGTCTCCTGAAAAAGCAACACCAAGGCGATAGGTGAACAACAGTCGAAATGTTTCATGGGTTATTTTTTTTTTAATTGTTCGTGTAAGTATGAATGTGTATGTATGTGTGTGTGAGAGAGAGAGAAAGAGCGTCTACGGGAAAAGGTGATACAACAAACTGAAAAGTCTCGTTCTACACCAGGAAAATTAGCGAAAATAAGAGAAACTCGAAAAAAGTCCTATCCGCGAGATTATTGTAAAATTGTCTAAAGGAACATACTACAAGACATTTCTCATCTCGTGAACCAAAAACTTTTATTAGCCAACTTTTCTATTTAAACAAATAAGTGAGGAAAACAGTTTTTTCACTTTGCAGGGAAAACCATCAATTTTAGCGAAAAGTGACTCACAGACAGCTTGTAGGGAGTAAAATTATCTACAAATTGAGGCTTGTTAAATTAAAATCGGTTAATAAACAAAAAAGTTATTGCAA
>NW_019416259.1:987316-1002503 GCF_000390285.2 Anoplophora glabripennis | reverse complement strand
CCATTTTTAAGGCAAATTTTCCAATCTTTTTGGCGGACAAGTATATTATTGTGTTATACATTTCAATTATTAGAGAAAAAAATCAAAACCAGATTGCTGGTTATCACCAACCATGTTGTCGTTAAATCGACATCTTCGGGGCGTCGGACTGCAAAAACTTCTCAAGAATTTTGTCGGACAATAAGATACTTTCATTTCAATTCTTATTACCAAACCCTCCCAGAAAAATCAGCTTGCTGGTTGTCACCAACCATAATGTCACCAAATCGACATGTTTGGGGTGGGGGACAAACCCAAAATACCAACATTTTTGTCGGACAAATTTTTTGGGAGGTTTAAAAAATATATATCTTCCATTTAAATTTTACAAAAAAGTGCTGGTCATAACATTCCATGTTTATTGATTGACTTGTTTTTCTGTAAATCACGGGAAAACTTACCACTGTTGAATTTTCCTCGTAGTCAACTCGTCAAACTTAAGCTGCACGCAAAGTGCAGTTACAGCTGCAAGTTACAGCTTGCTGGTAATCATTTTTTTCTTTGTACGTGGGCCCGTGGACTATAGGGCCCGTTTGGGAATTATCCAATTCAGAAAAACTTTTTATGAATGTTTTTTTATCGGATTTTGATTTACTTTGAAGGTCATGACGTGCTACTAACGGTCCACCACGTAATATTGACATATCTTCGACTGTTTGCGACGTGGTACTGACGAACCATATATTTCATGACGAAATATCGACCATCCGCGACGTAATATTGACGTTCATATAATTACGAATATATTTTACTGAATTTTGACTACTTCGGCGATCCGTGAAGTCATATTGATAGTCCACGACTTAATATCGACCATTCACGACGTGATATTGACATTCTACATAGCGAACGTGTTTCAATAAATTTTTACGATTTTGGTTGCGGGGAGAGCCTGCCGTGTCGGAATTATTTTCAAAGTACGTAAAACCTCCATGCTGTGTTTATTTTTGTCCCGAGAAATTTAGTTTATCTATAAAACAGCTGACTCTAAGGATATCCGGATATCCAATATACGAGAGATCGTCGTCCTGGGAAAATATTTACTTCAGGCTCGGTTTAGGTTTTTTTTTTGAACGGTGGAGATCGATGTGTTCAGATCCGGTGTTCTAGCCGGATGATGAGTTGCTGCAACTAGTTTTGGTCAAAGTTCCACCAACTCTAGTTGACTGACGCTGGGAGTTTACCTGCCAACTTCATTTTCATTCGCTTGTTTTTCCTCGACGTTGCATTTCTTTTTGTTTCGGAGAAATGTTTTATAATCCGGTAGGTATTTCAATGTACTTCGGATTCCCGAAATAGACCAGGTGTCGGGTCTATTTATAAACCACTTGAAAAACGCAGAATACGCTGATACTCTTAAGATTGTATTCGTCAAATGTCTAACAAATGACTGGACTGCCTGGCTGCTGCACTTCAAAAGGGACGTTTTTGTTTCTAGGGCGTTTCCTGCGGGCTCTACCAGATTCGTGTCCTGCTGCGAGACGTGAGTTCTCTTGAGAGCCCCAGTGGGCTTTGTAAATAAAAACAAGCAAATAACGACGACGTGACAGTTGTCAGTGACGTTTTAATATCCGGTTACGGTTTTTTTTGGGTGTTACGCACCGTGACGCGTGCACTAAAAAAATACACTCTGTGCCCACGCTGCGAAAATGACGATGGAACAACCTAAACAGAAAGTTCACAAAAATACTTAAGTGGAACTCGTGGCGTCAAAGCTTTTGATTCAGTTTTGGTGTTGATGGGAGAAGACAAAAATACTTCATATTTTGATTCGAGGAAGGAAGGACAGCTTTTTTTTAACCTATAAAGGTGTTTCGGCTAAATTAAATTGTATTTGCCACGCATTTTTTGCTTCTACGAGTGTTATTATGAAAGTGAGGCCATACTTATTTTTACTTCGAAAAAAAACAGCCGCTGGTACGTGGGTTGTCGGGATGACTAGTTGTTATCTTGTTATTTTTGTGTAAGTGTGTGTGTGTGTGTGTCGTTATATAACCCTAACCTACAAGCCGAGCCACTTACCTCTATCGACAAATTATCGTAAGAAAAAAAAAAACGTTACCAAGTCCGGCTGTACTTGATTGCTGGTATACACTTCGCGCACAAGGCTGTTGCGCACTCCTAAGGGATTATTTCACGCTGCTGCGACTACTGACGAGACACTTCGGTATCGGGGTGGTCATTTAGCTGTGCGGTGGCGATTTTTTTTTTTTTTTTCGAAAAAGTCGTCGCTGGACTCGGCAACTCTCGCGCGTCGCGTCTCGCTTGCGATTTTCGCGTTTTCTGACTGATTTTCCCGAGCAGACGCATTTTCAGAATGGCGCGTATGTCAGAAATAGCTGCGGCTATTTCGGGAAGCGCCGTGACGCGTCTCCGCCGCCCGGAGCGTCGCTAGTCATTCGAAGCATTCCGTGGGCTCCTTTATTTCGCTTTGGGACGAGCTTCTTCGGCGGTCGAAATGGAGAAAAAAAAATCATCGGGAACGGAATTTGCATAGGAAAAAAATTTAATGGGGAACGGAAAAATTTGACACTCTGTGTGTGGGATAAATCGACGGCGTCGGGTCTGGTAATCGCGCAGAACGCGCGGGACGACGCTGTTAATTAAGCAGTTAAGTAATAGCGAGTCGTTATCCTTAGAAAATATATTCGGGGTGCTTAGAACTGCACGAAAAAAAAAAAAACTGTTACAAATTTATACGGTTGTAGCGTTGTTGATTATAATTTATGTAGAAAATATCACTACAAATTATTACACTTTACTTAAAAATTTTGTTTGGAATATTGTATATACTTTTTTTATCTTTACTGTAGTTATATTTTGCTAAAAGACACACATAATTGTGTATTTACAGCCACATTGTTGAAAAACTTTGGTAAAGTTTATAGAATTTTCATTGGGGTACTGAAAAAAATGTGTTCCGCAGATTATGCACATACATATAAGTTTTAATGGACAATATTTAAGTGCACAGTTAACAAAGGAATTTATACTCCAGTCGAATTAGTTTGAACGTGAAAAAATTATATTATTAGACATTTTATTACNAAAACTATTGCACCTACAGCGCCCACTTTTGGCACACTTTTAAAGTATGACAAAACCCTCAACTTGTCGTAGGTTTTATGAAATTTTAACAATAAATGCGATAGTTATAAACAAATTAAAGAATGGGCACTTTTCTTGTTTTTTTTGCGATAACTTTTTTGTTTATTAACAATTTAATTTAATTAGTCTCATTTTGTAGATAATTTTATTCCCTACAAGTTGTCTGGGAGTCACTTTTCGCTAAAATTGATGGTTTTCCCTGCTAAGTGAAAAAACTGTTTTCCTCACTTATTTGTTTAAATAGAAAAGTTGGCTAATAAAAGTTTTTGACTCGCGAGACGAGAGATGTCTTGTATTATGTTCCTTTAGACAATTTTACAATAATCTCGCGGATAGGACTTTTTTCGAGTAAAAATTTAATTTGCCTGGTCTATTCGTCGTTATTGTGGAAAATAGTGTATAGGATGAACCAAAAAAAAAAAGATAAGGTGAGCCAAACAGTTGATTAGTTCAAACTGTTCAGATATGTGCTTGAAGGTAATTTTTACCACAGGTTGATACATCTTTTTAATAACCGTTTTTTGCATTACAGTAAAAGCATGTTTGTCTTTCTCTTCTTCGTTCTCTGTGTTAAACCTGCCCCTCAGTATTCGCGTAGGCAGAGTTGGTGAATGACGTCGTCATGTGGCTGCAATGTATCCACGCTTTCGGGAACCCGTCCAAATTTTTAATATCGATCCGACATTAAAAATGCGTTTTATTAAAAACATAGCGATCTAAATGTGAGATTAAAACGTATTTTCGTTGAAAACAATCCGAATTACTTGGACGACGGCCTAAATGTCGACGCTGTTTAAATATAATAGCGAAATATGGGACCCAAGGGAAAAATTATGGTCGATGTGTCGATATCGGTGTGCCGTTTCGTAACGCCGTCGAGTCTGAGTGCGGCTACATTGTTCGAGTGGATATAACTCTTATTTTTAGCCTTTGGGAGAATTTAAATAAATTTGGAATCCGTTCAAGCGCAGTGTTTATTGCCGCTGTGAATAAAATTTTGTCGCTCCATGTGAAAACTTTCGTCGTCACTCCTCTGATCCGATTTCTCCTCAACAAGTATCTCTGTGCATAATTAAACTGAAAATCCTTTAACTTACAACTGTAAAGTACAAGTGAAATGAAATGTACAAAAAAACGTGGGGAAAACTACAGAACCTCATGATTTTAGATTGTAAAGTTAGTAGTCCACGGACCCAAGTACAAAGAAAAAAATGATTACCATTATTACCAGCAAGCTGTAACTTTGCGTGCAGCTTAAGTTTGACGAGTCTCCCAAGATTTGACTATGAGGAAAATTCAACAGTGGTAAGTTTTCTCGTGATTTTCAGGAAAACATGTCAATCTGGCATAAACATGGAATGTTATGACCAGCACTTTTTTTTTAAGTTTAAATGAAAGATATATTTTTTTTAAACCCCCCAAAAAATTTGTCCGACAAAAATGTTGGTATTTTGAGCTTGTCCCCCAACCCAAATATTCGACATATTTGGTGACATTATGGTTGATGCAGCAAGCTGATTTTCCTGGGAGGGTTTGGTAATAAGATTTGAAATGAAAGTATCTTATTATCCGACAAAATTCTTGAGAAGTTTTGCAGTGCAACAAATTTATTCTAATTGTTTATAAAACAAAAATTACAGTGTTTTTGTGGTACTTTTTGCAGTGGTAAAAAACAATTTTTTTGTAATAAAATAATTTCTTCCAATAAAAGAAGTATTTCTCTTTCATATGACACCCGCAGAATTAAAATATCTTGGTAATTTTGCGTGTCAAGNGTAACCAACATGTGTGGCAAAGACCGATTCGATTGACTGTAAAATTATTGCTCCAGATACTTGTTAATTAATTTCGATCGTTTTTTTTGCTAATTGTTTAATTACTAAACATTAATTTTAGAAGTTAATATCGTAGATATAGGTTCTAATTGGTCCAAAGAAACGTATCGAAAAAGAAAAATTTCAGAAAGTTGAAACGAAGTAGCCCTTTACAATCAACAAAGTAGGATGTGCAAAACAGAGTTATAAACAAAGTGTCCCAGGGTCAGGCAAAAACCGCTCGGGAATTTGCTCTTTTTGCGTTAAATAGAGCGCGTATATTACATGAACTGTCAATATCAATGTAAAGCTTTCTGAAAATAAAACCCTTTCTATAATTGTCTCTAAAATCGCGGTCCGATACGTCCAATTTTTTAATCGTTAATTTTTATGATTTAACTCTAAAATAATTTTTTCTAAGCCATTAGATTGATTATTTAAAATAATGAAAAGTTGTGTTCGAAATTTTGTTTTACGACAAACATAAAAAATCACGTTTGCTTTGTGAAATTGTTATTGAAAATTAAAAAATATATCTATTTCTCTGAAAAGATAGTTTACATTTGTTTGTAGTTTGTAGTTTGAAAAAAAAAAAAAAAAGAATTATAGAATTCATTCATTTTTCTGCTTATGATTTTTAAAATTTCAGAAATCATCTCCTTAACTGTTAATTTTAATGGTACAAGAAATAGTATATTATGTTACTAGGAGTAGAAGGCGATCATTATGTGTTGAGCCCAAAAGTTTGCTCGCCGAGGCGTTAGCCGAGCGTGAATATAAAAAATTACTAATTTTGAAAATTTATAGCGGATAACGCGATGTTCAATCTCAGCACAAAATAAAATCAGTAGATATGTAATGCTATTTATTTTATAGATTTTATACATTTTATACATTTTATTGATTAATTAAACATGACAGTTTTAACCATTTTATTCATGAATAAAAAAACAAATGTAACAATTAAGTATTTTTCTTTAATTTGAATTAAACGAATAAACATCTAAATTACCTACATGTCTATCATCAAACTTTATTTATTAACATGAATATTAAACGTGCAATTTTGTATGGTACAGTTGTTGATATTTAAAGCGCTGCTGGCTGTCTTTTCTTCAAAGTTTACAGTTCTGTCGTTGAATACGTTACTTGTAATAAGGTTCTCAGTTTCAGTGTTAACAGTTGTACCATTTGTCTTGTTAATGAAAGACCCTTTTTGTTAGTGGACTGTATTTTTGTATTAGAGCAGGAATATAACTTGGGAAGCAATCTGACAGGCTTGCAGGAGTCGCAGTTCGTAGGTCCTTTTTTTATTTATCGGACTCGAAAATATGTAAAATGTGTCACTATGACAGTAAACAACCTACTCTCACAAAAAACGAAAAACAACGCTGCTATGTCTTGACCACCATTATTAACAGAAAAGTCTTCGATTAAATTATTTTCAGGATCAATATTTACAGTTTCGCTTGATGTACTTGGTTCATTATACTCTAATGGGTTTAATATTTTCATCGCTATCTGTTTCTTATTGTTTACAGAATNAGCGAGTCGTTATCCTTAGAAAATATATTCGGGGTGCTTAGAACTGCACGAAAAAAAAAAAAACTGTTACAAATTTATACGGTTGTAGCGTTGTTGATTATAATTTATGTAGAAAATATCGCTACAAATTATTACACTTTACTTAAAAATTTTGTTTGGAATATTGTATATACTTTTTTTATCTTTACTGTAGTTATATTTTGCTAAAAGACACACATAATTGTGTATTTACAGCCACATTGTTGAAAAACTTTAGTAAAGTTTATAGAATTTTCATTGGGGTACTGAAAAAAATGTGTTCCGCAGATTATGCACATACATATAAGTTTTAATGGACAATATTTAAGTGCACAGTTAACAAAGGAATTTATACTCCAGTCGAATTAGTTTGAACGTGAAAAAATTATATTATTAGACATTTTATTAAAAATTTCAGAAAGTTGAAACGAAATAGCCCTTTACAATCAACAAAGTAGGATGTGCAAAACAGCGTTATAAACAAAGTGTCCCAGGGTCAGGCAAAAGCCGCTCGGGAATTTGCTCTTTTTGCGTTAAATAGAGCGCGTATATTACATGAACTGTCAATATCAATGTATAGCTTTCTGAAAATAAAAGTTTAACCCTTTCTATAATTGTCTCTAAAATCGCGATCCGATACGTCCAATTTTTTAATCGTTAATTTTTATGATTTAACTCTGAAACTATTTTTTCTAAGCCATTTTGTTTTACGACAAACATAAAAAATCGCGTTTGCTTTGTGAAATTGTTATTGAAAATTAAAAAATATATCTATTTCTCTGAAAAGATAGTTTACATTTGTTTGTAGTTTGTAGTTTGAAAAAAAAAAAACAATTATAGAATTCATTAATTTTTCTGCTTATGATTTTTAAAATTTCTGAAATCATCTCCTTAACTGTTAATTTTAATGGTACAAGAAAAAGTCAATAGACCATTCGAGTCGGCCTTTGGCACACATGTTGATCATTGGTTTGACCATTATTTCCATAAACATCAACATCCATCTCTCTCTGCAATAATAATGAATTTTCGAAAACTGATTTTTCCATTTGTACCTTTATTTTACAGGTAACAAATTGGTGAAAGATGACCTTCAATTGTAGGTAATTTAATTGCCTAAAGCATGAAATAACTAATATTCCCATAGGTCGTCTAGATTTTCGTGTGCAGTCACAAAAAGTGATACTTATTTGCAATTTGCCAACCTAGCGCCACTTCTTCCGAGTTACTTTTTGGAAATTATCATTCTACCCGTCATAAAGTGCTATAAAATGTCTACTAATAATTATTATTTGAAGTTTTCAGATTTTATGATATAATTCGATTGGAGTATTAGGAAACAGTATTAAAATGATGTTAAAAGCGCAAAAGCCTGCTTGTGGTCAAGTCAGGTTTCAATTTTTTTGAAAATTTTCTATAAAGAATTTTAAATAAAACCACAAAAATGTGCTATAGTATGTGTATTTTTTTAAACGCTATAGATATATTATTTATCTACTACAAATACAGAGGTAGATATAAATTGTAGAATTCAATATTAGTAAATTTTACTACAATAAAAATAAAAGTACTTTACATTCTCTTCTAAAATTATAGGAAAAGGTATCTTATAAATAACACAATAAATACAATTGCGACAGTTTTTTTGTACAATATAGAGAATCTCAATAATATTTTTTTCGGATTTTAAAAAACTACATTTTTCAAAACATTGTATCGACAATTGTAGCATTATTATGTTTACTTATAATTATATGGAAAATACTACTAATTATAATTTATTTAACACATATTGCACAAAAAATGTACTATTTGAAACATAATTTGTAGAATTAATTATACGAAAACACAATTTAAGATTACAATCTTGACAGTTTTTTATGCTCAATGTGGGGGATCACAGTAATGTCAGTAATTTTCTTAAAAAATGTTTTCTGTCTTATTTAAATTGTCAAATTCGTCTAAGTTGTTTAACTTGCACTTAAAACCGCAAATAATTCTTCTCGGGTTTCAAGAAACGATAACTTGCCAAATTATTCCCGGGTAGTTGTTTTTTATTTCACCGCCCTGTATACTAAAAGAGACCGGAAACCGGAATTCGAAAGCAGATTTCTCAACCGCCCGACAGAGGCGCAACCTTGGTTTTACCTTTGATACATCGAGCTTTTTCATTAGATGTCACCTTGTATTTTATTAATATCTGCACACCAGTTTTGTTTTTTTTACCTTGGTCAGTTAATATCGGATCTATTGAGATGGTCATTATTATTATTAATGCCAATACACTGCCGTAACATTTATTTAATTAAAACGGTACACTCTATGTACGTATATTAATGAATTTCTTGTCTGTTTAACCGCGTACCTTGTAGATATGCTGACCGTCCCTGGTAGAACGTGTACGGGACAACTTGACATATATTTGAATGTTAAATTTTAACGTTAATAGTAATTATAGTTTAATATGTATACATATAATAATACTGGCGTTTGTACATGTACTGAGGAACGTATCTGTTTCCTAAAAACTAACATTTTGTACTTTGACACAGTATTCCCTAAAATAAAACCGGTTAAGGCTTCTCCTGCCACTGTACCTTTCTAGAATTTGACATCAGTGAACCAGCCCTGTCGAATTACCTTTTTTTCCTTTAATTTGTTTATTTCGTACAATAATTTGCTTTGCGGTCAAAATAACGTAAGGCACAGTGGTTGTTTATACAGGGTGATCTATAATTCCCACTTTATTGCGATTTACGTATTTACAGGGGCGGATCTGTTTTGTGGTGGATGTGAGAGAGGGCAAGCAAATTTTTTCTGGATTACCTTCAGTACAATTCACATAATAAAAGTGTAGATCCCTAGATCTGGGCGAGGTCCGGAACATTTTCAAAATTGCAAAAATGTTTAAAAAATTTTAAAAAATGAGTTTTTTAATTATATCTTGGAACCTACGCATTTTGGAAGAACATTGAAGAGGAACAATGTTTTAGAATTGAATTTTGCACAATATACTGCAACTTAAAAATGTTTAAATTTATTATCGATATTGCAAAATAGCAATAATTGATGAAAAAAGGCAAAATAATCGTTTTTTGGATAATTTTTTTAAAATATTTTAATTGCTCCGAGGGCATTCTAATTTTGGTAAAAAAACTTTAAAGTATAATAAAACAACACACTAAATTTCATTAAAATCGGCTATATAGTTTTCTCAAAATAATTTTTTGAAAAAAATTTTGATAAAATTTCGAATTTTCAAAATGTTGCACAAACTTGAAAATTTTTTCACATAGGAAAAACCACTCAACCTTTCAAGTGGTTTTTGAAAAATTGAAATCGGTTAGTTAGGAGGGTCCTAATCAATTGATTTCAATTTTTCAAAAACCATTTGAAAGGTCGAGCGGTCTTTTCTATGTGAAAAAATTTTCAAGTATCTAGATGCTTTATTTGAGGCTGTGCAACATTTTGAATATTCGAAAATTTAAATTTTTTTTCAAAAAATGATTTTGCGAAAACTATCTAGCCGATTTTAATGAAATTTGGTGTATTATTTTATTAANCGATATTGCAAAATAGCAATAATTGAAGAAAAAAAGGCAAAATAAGCGTTTTTTGGATATATTTTTTTAAATATTTTAATTGCTCCGAGGGCATTCTAATTTTGGTAAAAAAAACTTTAGAGTATAATAAAACAACACACTAAATTTCATTAAAATCAGCTATATAGTTTTCGCAAAATAATTTTTTGAAAAAAATTTTGATAAAAAAATTTCGAATTTTCAAAATGTTGCACAGCCTCAAATAAAGCATCTAGATACTTGAAAATTTTTTCACATAGGAAAAACCGCTCAACCTTTCAAGTGGTTTTTGAAAAATTGAAATCGGTTAATTAGGAGGGTCCTAATCAATTGATTTCAATTTTTCAAAAACCATTTGAAAGGTTGAGCGGTCTTTTCTATGTGTAAAAATATTTAAGTATCTAGACTAGATGCTTTATTTGAGGCTGTGCAACATTTTGAAAATTCGAAAATTTAAATTTTTTTTCAAAAAATGATTTTGCGAAAACTATCTAGCCGATTTTAATGAAATTTGGTGTATTATTTTATTATACTCTAAAGTTTTTTTTTACCAAAATTAGAATGCCCTCGGAGCAATTAAAATAAATATTTTTAAAAAATTATCCAAAAACTTGATTTTGCCGTTTTTTCATCAATTTATTGCTATTTTACAACATCGGTAATAAATTTAAACATTTTTAACTTACAGTATATTGCGCAAAATTCAATTCTAAAACTTTTCTTCCTCTTCAATATTCTTCCAAAGTGCATAGGTTTCAAGATATAAGTAAAAAACTCAGATAAAATAGGTATTTTTTAAAATTTTTAAAGTTTTGCAATTTTGAAAATGTTCCGGACAGTAGTCGAATGTAAAAAGTACAATGGAATCATAGCGTACGATTAGATGCAAAGCAGCTGAACATCGACGAAAAACTGAATTTATTGAGAAAAAAACATCTTGAATTTTTTTTTGCAAATAAAATTTTCCAAAGACACATTTGCTCAACTTCCGACTTCTCGATATTGCCTTATAAAATTTCTATTTTGTTGATTATTATTTCTCTGCGATATTTTTTTTTAATTAATGTTCAGGTGTTTTTCTGATAGTATATTCTGATTCCGCAGTACTTTTTACTTGTGTATAAAGACAAATATGCAATAAAAAGAGAATTATGGATCACCCTGTACAGGGCATCGTATTTAAAAAAAACAGCAAAGTTTTTTCTAACCAAGACAAAGAATCAATTAATTGAGGGTTCCTCAGTACCAAAATGCTTGCTTAGAAAGGTACCAAGGGTTTTTTTTTAATTTGTTTACGGTAGTTGTGTCACTTTTTAAAATATGTCAATAAAACTTGACATGGAGGAAAACTTAGAGATCGCCAAGAATACCTTAAACCATGTTTTTTGGAATGTCTATATTCTGTAACAAATTCTTGTTTATCGATAAGATGGACAATTCTTGAGAATAATAAATTCATTTTAATATTTTACAGCAGATTTAATGTACACAATGCATATTTTGAGCTATTCTGTTCTAATCAAACTTCTTTTTTATTGTTTTGTTGAATTTGTAACTAAACTAAATATTTTTATTCTTTAAAACCTATGTCTACTTTTCTCAAGTTCTCGTATAAGCAAGAGAAAAAACTATTTGAAGTGTTCTTAGCAACCCCATTGCTTTATGTCAAAAATAAGCTTATAACCGTATTTGGCTTTCTCAAAAACTCCGTAAGGCTACATAAGCATTTTTCTCTGTTTTGATCAGAAGAAGCTTCGGTTACATTTTCCCACTTAATTTGTACTAACTAAAGCAGCTTGCTGATGAAGGGCGCCGTCCCCTTCTGCAGCCTGTTGTGTTCGTCGGGCGGCGTCGCCTTGGAGCCGTCTCCCTTCTTCTTCTTCAACAAGTCCACGTAGTCCGGGTGAGGGTCGTAGTGTGGCCACTTCTTTATCTCCTCGTAGAGCACCTCTCCCGGACACTCGGTGCCTTCCCTCACCTGCCTGTGACCCACCAGGTGGTAGTCCTCGGCGATGTGCCCCTCTCGGACGCCCATGGCGATGAGCTTATGCGCCGCCGCCAGCTGGCGCTCCGGGGGCAGCGAAGCTGCGGAAGTTTCCGTAAATTAATAATTGGAAGAGTAAACGTCTTTAATTCCTTTAAATTTAACTGTTTGATGTGAAAAGGTTCAAAAATACAAAAACAAACAAGAAATAATTGGTATGAAAAGGTATGCCACTGCCACTGGGTAATACCGATTGGCAATACCAATATTTGCCTTTCAGAGCACATTTGATGATATTTTTAATGTTTAATAATATTTTTTCTTGAGAATGGAAGAAAACCGCAAATATCTAAGAAAATCGAAACTGTAACCCCCCCAATGTTTATATCGGTGAAAAGAAAATTTGACTTTCTATAATATGGTGCAAAAAAAATAAGGGGTGTTCCATTTGAATTTAAAAAGTTTTGTCAGTTTTAAGATTTGAAAATGTAACGTAAAAAAAATGGTTGGTTTTCTTCAGGTGAACTTGATAGTGAAAGGTAGTCCATCTTATGTTTTTTGAGTTTTCCGTAAAGCAAGTGAAAGCTTCCTGAACGAAGAAAGATATTAAGGAATTTTCGAAACGCTTGCATCTGTCAAAATTTTTAGAAAATGATGTCGATTACCTTGAAAACGGTTGGTTATATTTAGATACAAGGAAGCTTTAACATTTTTTGACTTATTTTTAACGAACGAATACATTGAAGATGGATTTTTCGAGACAAAACGTCTGAATCTGGTTCAGGCTGAGGCAATACAGTATTGGGAGTCTTCAAGGCTTGCCAAAATTGTAATAAAATTTCCAGGGTCGTATTTAAAAAACTGAGGCTGATGATGGTCCTGGAGAGATGAAACGTTACATATAAACATTGATTATGCCATTAGATAGAGGACATAAAGTGGCTATGAGAGAGTGTACTTCTTTTTTCGATATCACCTCAAACAAGGCTGAAATGAAACAAAAACGGATTTCCAAAATTTCGGTTTTTTCCAAACATTTCGAAAACTAATCATGTTAGCCTTGACTTTTTAGAGGCATAGTCCCCTGATTATGCAACTTTGCCCCCATCCCCCCATTTGAGCTACTTCGTACCTCTTACCGTTTCCGTGATCCCTGTAGTGAGAAGCGAATTTGCAACAGCCTGTATACAGGGTGTTTGGAAAATTTGGTACAAAATATAAGGGGGTGAAAGTAGAGCCAGAAATAATATAAACAGTTCCAATAAACATTGGTCCTCCAGAGCACCGTTACTGAGATATGGCCCTCCAAAGGGGTCTTATCATTTGGATATTTTTTAAAACAACTTTGTTTCTGATTAAGATAACGGAATGAAAATTGTAGGTAATAATCATACCATAAGGGTCTTTAACTACCATAAGTTTCATCAAAATCGGTTATAAATAAGGATAGTTTTGTAAGTACTTTTAACAGAAATTTTTCGATTTTTTTTTATTCTTTCGAATTAGCAAGCAAATAATATTATTTTTTAATGAATTGGACTTTTTTGAAGAAAAAATGTCTACTTTTTTTTCGAATTCTGTGTAGTTTAGTCAGAAACAATTATTTTTTAAATAATATATGGCTCAGAACAGTAACTTTTTTTAAACATTTTCACATATTAGGCATCTTTTATAGTGTCAGTTTCATTGTAATGATACAAACGATTGTCACTTTCGCGTGCTATGATTTAAATTCTTATGTCTTTTTATTTTCTTAGTTGTAATTTTTGTGCTCAACTGTGCATTTCATTCGATTTTTTTACAACCATGAACCATCATGCTTTTACTAACCGTGAATATACCGATATGCATTTTATTTATGGTTTCTGTAATGGAAATAGTCTAGCGGCTCAAAAAGAATATCGGCATATTCACGGTTAGAAAAAGCATGTTGGTTCGTGGTTGTAAAAAAACCGAATGAAATGCTAAGTTGAGCACAAAAATCACAATAATAGGAAAATAAAGAAACATAAGAATTTAAATCATAGCACGCGAAAATGACAAACATTAGTTATCATTACAATGAAAATGTCACTATGAAAGATGCCTACTATGTGAAAATGTTAAAAAAAGTTACTGTTCTGAGCCATACATTATTTAAAAAATAATTACATATTTCTGACTAAAATACGCAGAATTCGAAAAAAAAGTAGATACATTTTTTCTTCAAAAAAAATCCAATTAATTCAAAAATATTATTATTTGCTTGAGAAGAATTTGCTTCAAAAAAATTAAAAAAAATCGAAAAATTTCTGTTAAGAGTAGTTACAAAACTATCCTTATTTATAAACGATTTTGATGAAACTTATGGTAGTTAAAGACTCTTATGCTATGATTATTATGTACTATTTTCATTCCGTTATCTTAATCAGAAAGAAAGTTATTTTAAAAAATATCAAAATGATAGGACCCCTTTGGAGGGCCATATCTCGGTAACGGTGCTCCGGAGGACCAATGTTTATAGGAACTTTCTATACTATTTTTGGCTCTACTTTCACCCCCTTAAATTTTGTACCAACTTTTCTAAACACCCTGTATATGTTAAATATTTAAATTTTTGTCATTAATTAAAAACAAAAATAAATCTATGAATAATCGAGAAAAATTCATAGATATTACGTAGAAAACATTCCATTTGAATGAAATGAAGGAAAAGGACGAAAAAACATAATTCTTTCGAAGAATCGAAGAAAAAAGTAATGGTAGTGAATAATGTTGTTCTACTAGTTTATTTAACTGAAAAATCAAAAACGCTTAAGAGTATGGAGTCTGTATTCGATGCACAAAACAGTGCTAATAGTCCAGACGGTATCTGTTTCAAAAAGCCATATTTGGGTGAATCGTATATCCACGGAGATTTTTGGTTTTTTGGCTTTCAAATATCACTAGAAATGAAAATTTTTCTATGTGCATAAAAAACAACGTGGGCTTAATTTTTGGCGGCACAATATGTTAAAAAAATTCAAAAAATGTCATATTTTTCTTCCTATTTAATTATGTATCTTTTCAAGAGTTGATTTTAGGCGAAAATGGAAGAGGAAAAAAATGTTTGCAATTAA
>NW_019416259.1:947065-986328 GCF_000390285.2 Anoplophora glabripennis | reverse complement strand
TATCTAAGGGCCTTGGTTTTTGCTGTGCAAAATTTTGAAAATTTGCAATTTTTTTTTAATCTGGATTGCAAAATTATTATGCAAAATCTATCGAACCGATTTTGATGAAATTTGGTGTGATGATTCTACATAACATGAAGTTTTCTTGAGCCAAGTATAAAGGTCCTACACCCAATTTAAATACACCAAAAAAATTCCCTAAAAAGTATTGTTTTTTAACCCCATTTTTGTGATTTTTTCGATTTTTACCATAATAATCATGATTCATTCGATTTGTAACTAGTCATGTTTTGTAAAAAATTTAATTACAAACATTTTTTTCCTCTTCCATTTTCGCCTAAAATCAACTCTTAAAAAAATACATAATTAAATAGGAAGAAAAATATGACATTTTTCCTATTTTTTAAACATATTGTGCCGTCAAAAGTTAAGCCCACGTTTTTTTTATGCGCATAGAAAAATTTTCATTTCTAGTGATATTTGAAGCCAAAAAGCCAAAAATCTCCGTGGATATACGATTCACCCAAACCAAAACAGATACCGCCTGGTCTACATGTTATTTTGTTGATTTAAATTAGATTAGGATTAGAGGATAAAAAATTCATGGGTCGTTAACAGATTTATGAGAACATTTGATGGGAGAGCTATTAATTTTATTCGGAACTTTTTTGCTTTTTGTTTAAACACCGTTATAACTCACCTGTCCAGTCCCCTATCAGGCTGATCCCCATGCTGATACTGTTGTATCTAGGAGCGTGCGCCCCTATCGTGAACCACCCCCTGCCCTCGTAGACCTTCCCGTCCCCGCCGACGGCGAAGTTGTACCCGATGTCCCACCACGTCCTGTTGAACTGGTGGAAGTCCTGCATCCACCTCATGGCGGACAGGCACTCTTCGGTGGTGTTGCACGCCGGGGGGTTGAAAGTGTGGTGGATCACCACGTAGGGAACCGGGCTGATGATGGGATCCGCCTGTTTGGCCGGTCTGGCGTGCCACGCGCTCCTGGGGACGATCTCCGGGTCGGTCACAGCGTTCGCTGAAGAAAAAAAAGTTACACGGGGTGATTTCACTTTAAATTCTAGGGGGTGTCCATAAAATGTCTATACAACGCTCCACCAGATACAGCGCCCCTCAAAATAAGTCGATTTCAGCTACTCTGAAGTTGCAATTTTGAAATCGTCTTTTTTATATAAATTTAGAACAGTTTATGCGATTTTGCCAAAATTTAGTAAGTTGACACCGCTCTATAGGACAGTGAACACCGTATCGAAATATCAATCCATTGGCGTACAACTTTTTTAGCAATTATATACCTTCCATAATCATACGCCAATGGAAGAAAAGTATTGTAGGTATAAAATTTGCACCAAGTAAATTATTTACTACAAAAAAGGTACTCTTGATAACGCATGAGAGTTCATGATTTATTCGAAATTTCTAATTTTATCATTGGCATTCATTTGTTATTTTGTTATTTTAGCCCCAAAACATTAATTTTCACATAATCTGTACTTCATTTAAAACAATCGACGGGAAAACTATTGGGAAAATCGTAATTTTCCATGGGAGCAATGTTGTAGGAAATTTAATTTAGAACATATGAAACTTTTTTTCGAAAAAAATGCATATTCATTGATGTATTGGCAGTTTTTGGTAAAAAAAAACGCGAAAAAATAATATACAGGGTGATTCACAATTGGTAACCAAAAATAAAACCTCATATTCTTTGGTGAATTTTAAAGGAAGACTTTCCTATAAAGTGTTTATCTAGGGCGCTTCGTTAAAAAGATATATACAGGGTGTTAAACTTTAAAAATTATTTTTAATTTTTTTTTAATAATTTAAAAACTAATAAGTGAAATAATTTGAAATTGGGCACATGTATTTATGTAAACATTCTCCAAAATCTGAGGGCATTTCCTAAAATGTGCATGCTCCAGTGGCGGAGATACAGGGTATCGGTGGCATATTCTTCTAAATAAAATAGTACGCCACTGCTTTACGGTAACAACCATGATATTTTCGGATTCGTTTTTCAATTTTCTACAAACTACTACTCTCTTATTTTTTTCTAAAAAAGACTGATTTTCGTGTAAAACTTAAAAAGCCAACTGAAAACACTTTTACTTAAATGATATGACAAGCACTAATTAATTCGGTGTTACTAGTGTTATTAGTCATCATTTTAATGATTTTATTTGAGTAAATGCTCAAAAATACCTCCATTTCTACTAACACAGGGGCGACATCTTTTTAGTAGCGGAAATGTAATTTGTTCGAAATTTACTGTTGCTTGAATGTGATGAAAAACATTATTTATTCTTTCTTCTAACTGCTTAGAATGTCAAAGTTGCTATCGCAGCCAGCTATGCTTATAATTTTAATCCGCATTTTATTCGAATATCCAAGTGTGTTTTCAGTTCGTTTTTTAAGTTTTACTCGAAAATCGTTTTTTTTTTTTCGAAAAACATAAGAGAGTAGCAATTTGTAGAAAATTGAAAGACGAATCCGAAAATATCACGGTTGTTACCGTAAAGCAGTGGCGTACTATTTTATTTATAAAAATATATCACTGATACCCTGTTTCTCCGCCACTGGAGCATGTAAATTTTAGGAAAAGCCCTCAGAGTTTGCACAATGTTTACATAAATACATGTGTCCAATTTCAAATTATTTCACTTACTAGTTTTTAAATTATTTAAATAAATTAAAAATAATTTTTGAGGTTTAACACCCTGTATCTTTTTAGCCAGGCGTCCTAAACAAAAACTTTATAGGAAATACTACCCTTAAAATTCACCGAAGAATACGAGGTTTCATTTTTGGTCACCATTTGTGAATCACTCTGTATGTATATGTTTTCTGACCTCAAATCCTACACTATCCTATAAACAAATCTCAGAGTGAAAAAGTTCATTTTCATCATTTTTGTTTCTTTTATTTTCCTGGAAAACGGTAATGTAAATCGTCATAGATTTTGCCATGTTTTTTTGCATTAACCAAACTTTGGGAGCTCCTCAAATAATCCAGTGAATTTAAATTGGGTGGACAAGGTGGTACACCTGTTGGTGGAGGATCTCCATCCTTACAAAAAAGAGATGGCTTTTGAACAATACTTATTCCGAAAAAAAAATTGTAAGTTGGTAGGTTTTGGACGGTAATATTTTTTCGAAATCTGAAGAAAGGTGGAACTAAAATTCTACCAATCAAAGAACCTCTTCGTTTGTAACTAAATTTTCATTTTAATTTTTAATAGTTTTTTGATATATCACAAAAAATATTTACTTGCTTTAAAACCTTAACGCTCTGTATTATGCTTGTAGTTTTTATGCTGAAATCACCCTGTATTATAAGCTGCCGGAATTAAAAATATTCATGTCAGGATATTTTAAAGAGCCAGTTGTATCCTTGTCTCAATTTTGAACATGTTCGTATGCATAAGCATAGAGATTTTTGCTCAGGAGAAGAATAAATTAAGTGATTGATTAATATTTAATGATAAATACGTTTATAATTTCGCTAATTTGTTGCATGTCGATGTCATCGTTCATAAAAAAAATAATGATAATGCATTGTCAGACTGCAACAGTCTTTAATGAGGCGGAAATATAATTTTAATATCATTAAAATTTACTACGTTTTTTATTTCTTTGTTTCGCGTTGGTTTGTTGAATTCCTAGATAAATAAAACATAAATTCGTTTCAGCATATATATTTCCCAGCATCCTGTAATTATTTTCACATTTAACGACTTCGTATTAAGTTATTAGTGGCCTTCGTTCAAAATCAGGATTTAAATAGAAAAAGCATGTATGCACGACGCCATGCATCGCGGCGCTGTTTTTTTAACTAAATATTTTATGAACTCTCTGCTGGTTGACAAATGTTAACACACAATTTTAATTAAATTAACTTACCATACGCCAATATCACCACCACTATCAAATTAACATAAAAAAATTGTAGGCGAATTTCCCCCATCGATTACAAGGTAGCTATTTTCCGTTAAATGTACAACCACGTCGTTTTTGTAAGTTGCGGTAAAAATTATAAATACTGATAATAATAATAATAATGTCACCACACCTATTGGCGCACAACTTTGGAGATAGCGATCGGATTTTTATATTTATATGATCTTAATAGAGCTCAGATCAACTGGGTGGGGGAGACAAACCTACGTACCCCCTATCCACCTAAGTACAGTCTGAGCTACCTTAAATGTTCGCAGGCGGGTACCGTTAAACAAAAACATTTCTGTATAATGTAAATTGCGGAAAAATTAAGTACAAAAAGGCTCTGTTACACAGGATGTTTGGCTAATATGTGTACAAAATCGAGAAGCTTGGTCTATGATCAGAAATTTGATACCCATCCGAGTTCTTGAAAATATTGAATACGAAATTTTTCATTTGTACATTCAAAAGAATCAGGAAATATACTCAAATTGCATCTGACACGTTTGAGATTCAGATCAGGGCATTTTTGAACGCCTGTATTGTACAATAAAAAAAAAATCGATCGTCTTTAATTATTTTTTTTCTGCCTCCTGTTGAAATATTTTCTCCGGTTTCCGCAGTGCGTTCCAATTAAGTCATAATTTACACGAACCGACTGGGGTTACCCGTATTTTTACATATTTCTGCGCTTTGCTACGTGCGAATACAAAGTTTGTTTACCCTGTGTCAGATGGTGTCAGCGATGAGTGTAACGTAACATAATTCTATTGAAAGAAACCTGAAGATGGCTCGATAGTGGCGAAAGAATTTGGGACAGGACCGGAATTTGTGGAGACATATACAACAGCCGTGTGTAGTTGTTTCAAACTCGACATTGAAGCTTTATCTTAGGACGTAAAATTTTCCACCTACCCATTTTGTTGAACTATGTAGGCTTTTATCCAGATCTAAAAAATATCGGCGTATCATCAAGGAAGTCTTGCAGAACTACGTTAGCGAACCATCAGTCTGTATTTTCACGCTGTATAATTATTCGACATCACCAAAGCAAACAAGAACACGTATGGAGATTAGAGGTACTTGAAACTGTCTCTTGAAAGTCCTGTGCCACCACTTAATGTGGCCAATAGAACACTCTAACCGTTGCACGGTTTGCTCTGATGTAGTCGATTACCTTTATCATATCTATGCAAATTCTAGATAGCTGTGGAACTTAAACAAGCGAACGTGTACGCAAATAGCGAAATATATGAACGATAACGAGGTAAAAGTACCGCATTTAATAATACCTCAAGTATGTGCCGATCCAAAAAAAACAATATTTTTACGACCTGACGCGTTTTTCCTTGTCGATCAGTTTTCTTTGTCTGGTCTAGACCCGCGCGCCACCCCCACCTGACGACGGTCCTGTTTTTTTCCCTAACCGCAGCCGAAGAACCACGGCGTTTATCTCGCGCAGACAACGCCGTTAATAATAGTAATTACGATGCTGTTATTATGAATAAAATGTTTTCATGTTATATAAAAAAATTGGCCGGTCGACTAGTGTTGACATTACGGGGATCCACAGTCTTCCGAAATCACCAGCTGGAGATGAATGTGCCTCCGGTTTTTAACGAAGAGCTAACTACGCGGCGGTACAGGGTGGACGACCTAAAAGTAGATGCCGTCCATGCAGTCGTTTCAGTTCTTGATGCTGTGAAACGGCCGTAGAGTGCCTTGGATGGGTACTTTTATAGCGTCTTTCAAAAATTTAATAAAAACATATAAAATAGCGATAATGTTTCATTGGTTGTGGCGTTATCTGGCATGTAAACAAACCTCTCAGTTCACCATATATACAAGGAGGCCTTGCCTCATGTCTGGAGTTCTTTGTGACGTCAGCTGAAGTCGTTTCGTTGGCGAATACACCACAACCGTAGACGGAATCCGTATCAATCCGAAAAATGTATCGAAAATTCACTTTTAATTTTCCAAATGAGCCTAGACGCCTAGAAAAGATTTTGCGTTAACAAAAAATTCGAAGGTTTGTGAATTACATTTTGTAAAAGAAGGTATTGTCTGGTTTGAGTCTCGAGGAGATTCTAGAACTGAAGAAATAATAACGGATTCTCTTTCATAATAAAAATGTCATGCAGGTGCTATACTCTGTTATATTCCCTAATTGTTCTAGACATCTATTATTATCATTGAAATACAACATTTTGTAGATAAAATTGTTGAAAACAGTTAACCGATTTCCGAATTAATATTAAAGAGTGTAAAAAAAATAGTAAATCATGTTTGTAGCATATTTTTTAAAATGAAGAATCAGTAGATTGATTGCGTTAGTTTTTCTTTTGGAGCTGAACATTAAAATTATAACGAGCGTTCAAATAGAAACGTGGTCGAAGTTGGCTCTGACACATTGGACGTAGGGAGTAGCTTATAGCGACCAACTTAACCTCATTTCTCAACGAGCTGTATAGCAGCTGTCAGTTTCAATAACGTTAATGACTATATAACTTTATTTTAAAGAATAATCGTGATAACAATAACAAACAATTAAAGGAGCTGCGGAAAGTGTCCCCCTCCTTGTTATAACAATAAATTAAAGCAGCTGCTGAAAGTGTCCCCCTCCTTGTTCCAAGCACTTTTCACACCTGTTCCTCAAAGAATTAAAGACATTTTCTAAGATGCTCGGGGTATTGTTAATTTCACGAATCTTGTCTATAAGTCGAGCCTGCAGATGGTTTAAATCAGGAATAGGCAGTTCAAAAATAGTGTTTTTAAGGTAAGGCCACAAAAAGAAATCACACGGCGTAATATCACATGACCTCGGTGGAAATTCATGTTCAGCATTGAGACTTATTAGTCGATTTTGGAAAACTTCCCTCAACATATTCATCGTCTCGCCTGCCGTATGTGCCCTTGCGCCATCTTGTTGAAAGTAAAAGTTTGTAATTTCGTTTTCTTCCAGCTGGTTAACAAAAGGAGCGATAATTTCTTCTCTATACCTTTGCGCAGTAAGAGTACCATTAAAAAAAATAGGTCCATAAATCCTCCTTCGATTGAGAGCACACCAAACTCCAATTTTTTGAGCGTGTAGAGGGCCCTCGACAAAAAAGTTATCTGGTTTTTCAGAAGACCACATTCTCATATTCTGTGAGTTTACGTAACCACTTAAATGAAACCAGGCTTCATCAGAAAAAAAGGTGATATTATGAAGTTCACCGTAGTTGTTTAAAAACCATTCACAAAATACAGCCCGTCGCGGAAAATCAACTTCATGAAGTTCTTGCTGACAAGTTAAACGATAGGAGAACAAACGCAAATCTTTTTTTAACACTGTGTGGCAGGTACCGACTGATACTCCCACCATTTGTGATAAAACACGTACAGAAGTTCTTGGCGCATTTTCCATTATTTGTTGGACATTTTCTTTTAATTCTTCAGTCCGCTTTTTAGGTCGGCCGCTTCCTTCTTTTCTTGTTACACTGCCCGTTTCACGAAAAACATTAACACAACGCTGAACTGCACTTTGAAAAATTTTGTACTCAACAACGCCGGGAAATTGATTTTGAAATTCTATGAAACATTCCTCAATAGAATACTTCCATATTCCATCAATCTTGCGTCCATTTCTAAAGTAGGACTCTATGATAAACACTTTTTGTTCTTGAGAAAACACCATTTTAAACGCTTTTTAAAACGAAAATATTCAAATTGATAGCGGCGATATAGCGCTTTGACAGATGACGTTTAAGTTCATTTGCTATACGCTACGCCCTACGTCCAAATTTTCAGAACCAACTTGACCACGTTTTTATTTGAACGCTCGTTATTACACTTCAAGAGAAAGGTAGCTATACTCTAGGGAAACTTTAAATTTATCGTCAATGTTGTTTATATCGAATCCTCACGCTTGTAAATATTTAAGACACTTAGGAACTATTATCTTGCCTTAACCAAAAATTTTTGTAATAAAGTATTAACAGATCTAACTTTAGAGGGAAGGCAACAATTTTTACGGTGCGCTGCAAGTTTTTTGTTTACCTTTTTTCTCGTATTTTATAGGATTTAGTAAAGGTTTACAAGTCCCTTTCTTAAATCTGATATTATTGAATCGAAAACTACGGAAATTAATTCGATGCAACTATTTATTATAGATTCCGCGGTCAGTCGGATGCCGTGTCTGTGTGCTGCGGTAAACCACTCTAACTGACGTCACGATTCAGAATTATGGCCTTGTCGCATTGTGGTGTTACTCGATTTCACGAACGGCGCTAACTGCACTTACTGATCGAGTAGGTGGATTTGAGAAACGGTTCTTTTTGTTGAATCGCCCTGTATTGAGTAGTTAACGAGTCGAAATCTTGAATGGTTTCATCATGCGATTCGTCCTCGTAATTTCTAATTATAATAAAAACGCCATAATTCGGAGTGCTGTTTTGTTTAATGGCGCGTTAATTTATTTTTTTTACAGAAAAATCATTTTATGCCAATAGCCGTCGCGCAGCTGTGTTACGGTCCTTGATAGGGGGATCCCTTGGAAATCTACGCACTGTTTAACATGTCTCTCGCCGGCCGCCGAGATATAATTCTAAATAAATTCTTATGGTTAGCCATGAAAAAAAAAATGATTTGCTTGAGCAAATATTATTGCTGTACTGATAAAAATGCGGGGATTTTTTCGTTTTTCTAGCAAATGGGAATTATAAACAGACATCGAAGTCAGCTGGTAATCTCTAACTCGGCAAACACACTAACGATTTGTGTAGCATCATTAGATCGGGCAAATAAATTATACAGGGTGTTGCATAACTCTACCGACACAGAGCAGGCACGTGTAGAGGATCTTACAATATGCCGATTTGTTATGTAACCTTTTTCTGGGATGTACTATTGATAGTCCGGTCAAATTAGTCATAAAAATAGTGGTCAAATAACGAAAATTCCGACAGAGCTAAATTTTGGTGGAGACCTTGGGTACACCATTAGAAATAAAGTATAAAAAGTCCCCATCGATCCCATGTGTGCTAAGAAAGTTATTCGGGGTCAAAGGTCAAAATTTGAGGTGTTTTGGTTTTTTTTCGAAAACGTTAAGTTTTATCAAAAAAGTAGCTCAGACAAAAATTATAGATCTTAAAATTATCAACGGAGATTTTTGGCTTTTTGGCTTTCAAATATCACTAGAAAGAAAATTTTTCTATGCGCATAAAAATAAATGTGGCGGCACAATATGTTAAAAAAAAATCGCAAAATGTCATATTTTCTTCCTATTTAATTATGTATCTTTTCAAGAGTTGGTTTTAGGCGAAAATGGAAGAGGAAAAACATGACTAGTTACAAATCGAATGGATCATGATTATGGTAAAAATCGAAACAATTGCAAAAATGGGGTTAAAAAACAATACTTTTTAAGGAATTTTTTTGGGGTATTTAAATTGGGTATAGGAACTTCATATTTGGCTAAAGAAAACTTCATGTTATGTAGAATCATCACACCAAATTTCATCAAAATTAATTTGCATATTAATTTTTCAATCCAGATTTTGAAAAAAAAATTTACAAATTTTCAAAATTTTGCATAGCAAAAATCATGGCCTTAGATACTTGAAAATTTAATCACATATAGAAGGGCTCTCAAGCTTTCAAATTTTTTTTTGAAAAATTCGAATCCGTCAATTAAGAGAGCTCTGGCGCTTGTTGAAACATTGGTAGAATTTTTGTACTTATAATCAATTAGAATAACTATGTGAATATTCAATCAAACCAAATATTTTAAAGCAGGTTTTAAAAGTTCTTAGAAACACGCTTCTTTAAAAAAACAGATCGATTGGTCAATTAATTACGTACTTATAGCCGATCAAAGTTCACCGTCATTAACACTAAATGTACTGGAACATCCGGGCTAATTTTTCGAAAAATACCTTTGGTATTCCGACTTCTTACCAGGTCTAAGATTACAATATCTACTTTTCTTCATTGGCAACCTACTTTAAAACGTGTTTAAAGTTATTTATGCAAGCGATAAATTCAAGAAAATTGATAAACAGTATATAAGTCTATGCACTTACCTTTGATACAATAGAAAGATAAAGTTGATAAGTAAAGGAAGTTTAAAGATAAATATTTATCGGACTGTTGAAAGAACAATAATGATTAACTTGCCGATTCAGTTTCGAGCAGACCGAAGCGACCGCGCTCTCTGCTTCCCCCACCACCACCATCCGTACGAATTTGCAAATTTTCTTTCAAAATCTGAATTGCAAAATTATTATGCAAAATCTATCGAACCGATTTTGATGAAATTTGGTGTGATGATTCTATAACATGAAGTTTTCTTGAGCCAAGTATGAAGGTCCCATACCCAATTTAAATATCCCAAAAAAAATCCCTAAAAAGTATTGTTTTTTAACCCCATTTTTGCGATTTTTTCGGTTTTTACCATAATAATTATTATCCATTCGATTTGAACTAGTCATGTTTTGTAAAAAAATTAATTACAAACATTTTTACCCCTTCCATTTTCGCCTAAAATCAACTCTTGAAAAGATACATAATTAAATAGGAATAATAATATGACATTTTTCGAATTTTTTAACATATTGTGCCGCCAAAAGTTAAGCCCACGTTTTTTTTTATACGCATAGAAAAATGTTCGTTTCTAGTGATATTTGAACGCCAAAAAGTCAAAAATCTCCGTGGATATATGATTCACCCAAATATGGCTTTTTGAGACAGATACCGTCTGCCTGGATTATAATAAGTCCGCAGAATAGTATCATTAGTTAAAAATTCTTCGAAATATCTTAGAAAGAAATGTAAACATAACGAGGAAGACAAAATCTGACCATATCTTTCTCTCCCCTAATAATTATACCTACATACTTTATTATTTACCTTGAAGAATTTGATTGATATACACGCTATTTGTAGAAAAATAACTTTTCCTGCATATTTCCTTTTTCATATTAGACTGTTTTCCCCTTTACACTTGTGGTTGTTCTTTATTTTTTGCATTCTTTACATTTGAAAATACTTTGCACTCTGTGTTTTTTTTTTATAAAAACGACAAAACTCATTCACTCTAACAACACTCTAGCCCCCTTTTTCCATTAAAAAAACTTACGTGCAAAATATTTTCAGATGGAGAGACCCAAGGAGAGGGGAAAGCACAGATTGCGCGTGGAAAACGAGATGATCAGGAGGAGGGAAAGGGAGTTTTCCCACCAGCAGATGTGGGGCAGCGCGGAAAAGTACTACAAACACTGGGAGAAGGCCAATACTAAGTTCGACGAGTGGACCTCGCCCCGGTACTACAAAGACAACAACAGGCTCATGTCCGAAATCACGCAGAAACGAGAAAAGGGGGAACGGCTGGAAAAAAGGAGAGAAAAACTGAGGCAGCTCCTACAGGAAGAGCAGAGTTCGTTCGAAATCGAACTCATGGTGTACAAGAACAAGAGCCTGGTCGACCGGAGTCCCAGAATCAAACCTGAAGACATTCCTACGGACGTACTGAAGGAAATCAACACGGGGATAAGATTAAAAGAAGAGGAGAGGAGGAGACACGAGGCGGAGACCAAGTTGTACCACCAGTGGAGGAAGAACAACCCCATAGTGCGACAGTATGAAAGCAAGTACCGCTGCAAGGACATAAAGTTGAGTTGGCTGGACCAACAGATAGAAAAACGTATGCAGAAGGAAAAAGAAGAGGAGGAAGCCAAGAGGACACTCAGAGAGCGCGACGAGAGAATCAGGAAGGAGAAGGAAAAGGAAGAACGGTTTAAAAGGCATTTGGAAGAAAGAAGGGAGCAATTGAAGGCTGATTTAGAAAAACAGGTCCGCGAATTGAAGGGAAAGCAAGCTTTAAGCGAAGGATTGAGAAAGTTGGACGACAAGGAAGGCAAGAGGAAGGCGGAACTGGCGGAGATCGTCGAAAAACAAGCGCAAGAGGAGAGGAGAAGAAAAGAAAGGGAATGCGCCTTGTACAATTTGAAACAGCACAAGTTAAAACTCAAACAGAAAGCAGCTGATGTACAGGAGAATCTCGTCGCAGAAAAAGCCCTAATAACTAAACTGAAGGCGCTGGAATTGGAAGACATATTTCAAGACGAGCTAAAGAAGAGGGAGATACGCGAAGGCTTAGACCAATTCTTGGAGATCGTAAAGGAACAGCAAGAACTGGAAAGGCAGAGGCGACGTCATTTAGAATTCTTGTTCGACTCGGAGGCTAGAGCCATCTACGAGAAACAAACCGAGATGTGGAAGAGAGAGGAACTCGCCAGACAGCAGTTGGTGAAGGAAGTAATAGAAACGATCGGGAGACAAGTGGAAGATAACCTGGGGAGGAACAAGGAAAAGCAAAGACAGATTATTCTGGAGAGGGAAGAGATGGCGAGGAAGATCGAGGAGTGCAACGGCGAACTGGATAAGCTTAAAGTAGAGGAAGAAGCTAGGAAGGCCGGTACCAGGAAGATGATAGAGGAGGACGTGAAGGTGAAGAACGCCAGGAAGAAGCAGCAGGAGAATATTAAGTTGAGGGAGATCGACGAGGAGTTGGAGAGGATCAGGAAGGAAGAGGAGAGGTTGCAGAGGGAGATTTTGAGGATACAGCAGAGACAGGGCCCTTACAGGCCGCCAAGAAGCAGGTTGTTCTTTTGAGGTTGTCGCTGTGATACGATTTATTTCGTTGTAAGTTTCGCATGTGTTAGTTGACGAGTGTAATTGCCTATGTGATATTCAGCACAAATTGTTAACGTTTTGTAATATATTTTAATTACTTGATGGTTATTTGTTTCATTTAAATCTGAGTGCGTGTTATTGGCAGGGCCCAGAGTACTGAGAACGTAGAAATTTCTTACGTTTGACTGGAATTTTAAAAACAAGTTATTATTTTAAACGTACAAGCTACGCGATATGAATTATCATTTTCTGTTATTATCAAAAGTATTCTTTTATAAATATAGTCCAGACGGTATCTGTTTTAAAGAGTCCATATTTGGGCGAATCGTATATCCACGGAGATTTTTGGCTTTTTGGCTTTCAAATATCATTAGAAATTAAATTTTTTCTATGCCCATAAAAAAAACGTGGGCTTAACTTTTGGCGGCACAATACGTTAAAAAAATTCGAAAAATTTCATATTTTTCTTCCTATTTAATTATGTATCTTTTCAAGAGTTGATTTTAGGCGAAAATGGAAGAGGCAAAAATGTTTGTAATTAAATTTTTTACAAAGCATGACTAGTTACAAATCGAATGAATCATGATTATTTTTGTAAAAATCGAAAAAATCGCCAAAAATGGGGTTAAAAAACATTACTTTTTAGGGAATTTTTTGGGGTATTTAAGTTGGGTATAGGACCTTCATACTTGGTTCAAGAAAACTTCATGTTATGCAGAATCATCACACCAAATTTCATCAAAATCGGTTCGATAGATTTTGCATAATAATTTTGTAATCCAGTTTTTGGAAAAAAAATTGCAAATTTTCAAAATTTTGCACAGCAAAAACCAAGGCCCTTAGATACTTGAAAATTTAATCACACATAGAAGGGCCCTCAAGCTTTCAAAAGCTTTTTTAAAAATTCGAATCCGTCAATTAGGAGAGCTCTGGCGCTTGTTTAAACATTGGTCGAATTTTTGTACTATAATTTTGTACTTTTGTAATATAATGGGTGAATTTCTCATTTGCTTATATTTTAAACAGTAAATAATATTTAAATTATACTTTAATCACAAAAGGAATGATGATTAAATTAATAATTAATTGATTACTAATTTTCGACATATTTTTAAAATAATTGTTGTTTAAAGAATTTTAGAATATTTAAATAAACTTGTTTTTTGATATTTGATAAACAGTATATAAGTTTATGCACTTACCTTTGATACAATAAAAAAATAAAGTTGATAATTAAAGTAAGTTTAAAGAAATAATTATCGGACTGTTGAAAGACTAATAATTATTAACCATAGGCATTTGAAACTACGCTAATTGTTTTTTAAATCGCGAGACATCGATTTAAAAAAAAAAATCAAAATCGGACCTCTAGAAGCTGAGATATTAAAAAGTTTTAAGGGCGTCACGGTTTTGAACTCGCCGATTCAATTTCGAGCAGGCCGAAGCGGCCGCGCTCTCTGCTTCCCCCACCACCACCACCCGTACGATTTTATTGAATTTCTCGCTTGCATAAATAACTTTAAACAGGTTTTAAAGTAGGTTTCCAATGAAGAAAAGTGTTATAATATTAGACCTGGTAAGTACTCGGTATACCAAAGGTATTTTTCGAAAAATTTGCCCGGATGTCCCAGTACATTTAGTGTAAATGACGGTTAACTTTGATCGGCTACGTAATTAATTGATTTTTTAAAGAAGCATCTTTCCAATAACTTAAAACCTGCTTTAAAAAATTTGATTTGATTGAATATTCACAAAGTTCTAATTGTTTATAAGTACAAAAATTCGACCAATGTTTAAACAAGCGCCAGAGCTCTCCTAATTGACGGATTCGAATTTTTCAAAAAAAGTTTGAAAGCTTGAGAGCCCTTCTATATGTGATTAAATTTTCAAGTATCTAAGGGCCTTGGTTTTTGCTGTGCAAAATTTTGAAAATTTGCAATTTTTTTTTCAAAATCTGGATTGCAAAATTATTATGCAAAATCTATCGAACCGATTTTGATGAAATTTGGTGTGATGATTCTACATAACATGAAGTTTTCTTGAGCCAAGTATAAAGGTCCTATACCCAATTTAAATACCCCAAAAAAATTCCCAAAAAAGTATTGTTTTTTAACCCCATTTTTGCGATTTTTTCGATTTTTACCATAATAATCATGATTCATTCGATTTGTAACTAGTCATGTTTTGTAAAAAAATTAATTACAAACATTTTTTTCCTCTTCCATTTTCGCCTAAAATCAACTCTTGAAAAGATACATAATTAAATAGGAAGAAAAATATGACATTTTTCGAATTTTTTTAACATATTGTGCCGCCAAAAGTTAAGCCCACGTTTTTTTTTTGCGCATAGAAAAATTTTCATTTCTAGTGATATTTGAAAGCCAAAAAGCCAAAAATCTCCGTGGATATACGATTCACACAAACCAAAACAGATACCGCCTAGTCTAATATGACTTTTTAATTGCCAAGTTTCTCGCTTATTGAGCGAGTGTAGGCAACCTTTATATCTGCATCTGCAATATTGGTTGCCTATCGGAGTTCCAGCCAATAAAATTGAAAATTAATTGCAGGTTGCATACTTTTTCAAAAAACAATTGATTTCCACAATTAGTTCTCGGTATCGGAAACAAATAAATCGAAAATGTAATAGATTGAGATTGACCGTTTGCTTGAGCATATTTATTGGTATTTCTTAACATGTGTTTCAGTTTAGTCAATTTTCGCGTTCGTTTCTAATCATGGATCTGTAGCAGCTCAATTTGTTTATTTTTTACATCTGTTCATATAACTCTGAACAGGACTGATATTTATACGGAGGCTACTCTTTATTAAGATACGAGTTTGTTTTTTTCGTAATTTTCATACCCCGCCGCTGAACAGGCTAATGTAACCTCAAACTTGATTGCGTTTGTTCATATCACAGAAATTTAACAATGAAGACACACAAACACGACGTGCCGTCATTAAACATTGAAATAAATAACTTTGTAAGGTTACACCCTTACACTATACACCGTGTCCACCTAGTGCGCGTAAGTCCAATATCTAGGTTAATAAAAGGTATAACTTAATTTTTTTTTCTACAAAGTTGCTTACTTTCCCGAGCTGCACAAAATGAAAATATATTTTTTCATATACAGGGAGTTCAGTTTTTCCTGGGCAGACACCACTTAATTTTTTTAAATGGAAACCTATATTTTTTATGGCATTATCGAATTTTACGTGAAAAATTAACGGGACTTCGTGTTATGATCCCTATTAAAATATTGATAGTTTTCGAGATAATCGACTTTTCATTTTTTTTCTTATATTTCGTCACTTCTAGTAGTTGATATAATTATGATTGTATGACAGCTAGAAATTATTTTTTTTCAGGAACTGTATAGTGAAGATGGCTCTTTCAAAAAACGTATCAAAAGTTGACCTGCGATATACAGGGGGCAAAAAAAATCGTGCCATACCTGACTTTTTCGAATAGAACACTCTGTTTTATGATTTTATTAGACCCTACAATTTTTTAATAGCTTTCCCTATACCTAAGTTGCGTAGTTTATGCAATAAAACATTTTTAGGTAAAATACCGGATTTGCGCCCATTCCTTTGTCGGGAAAAATATTGTAAGGGTATTTATTTTAAGTTAGCTTGCGACTATGAGTATTCTTTTTTCAAAATTCTATTCATCCAAATTTTTTAATCTCCAATTTCACTAATAACTTTCCTAATATTTATTACAAGTTCAATAAATATTTTGATTTGTTTTTGTACAGGGTGGTTGATTTTCGATAGTTTTATAGAGTACAGCCAAAATAGCGATAGATAAAAAAAAATCGGATATCGATGTCCCGTCCTCTTTTTTTGAGTTCATTTCGCTAGGCTATCTTGATTAGTTTTAAATATACAGGGTTTCTTGAAAAGTCTCTGTTGTTTTTAAATTTAGGAGAAAAAAGTTTGAACGTTATTTGTTCTATTTTTTATGAGGAAGCCATTGGCGATTTATACAAATCGCACAGTTTTTTCGATATTACATAAACATAGGTTTTTTTAAATAGAACACCCTGTACTTTACCATCCTGAATAGTATTTTTTTTACCTTTTCAGCCAACTACAATAATAGACACTTTTTATTTACCTAAATGAAGAAAAATTCAAAAAATGTATTTTTTCAGTTGGCCATGGGATTTATTTAGTATTCGTCTTTTGTTGTTTAATGTTGACAGTTAACTTATTTTTGACCGACTAAAAGCTTGTTCAACGACTATTACTTGGTTTTATAAATCTTAAAATTTAAAAAAATCCATGTTTATGTAATATCGGAAAAACTGCACTGCGATTTGTAAAAAATCTCAGTACGCCAATGGCTTTCTCATAAAAAAATGTAACAAATAATGTTCAAACTTCTTTCTTCTGAATTTAATGACAACGGAGACAGAGAGGCTAATGTAAATGGGCGAATTTTCAAAAAATCCCGGCATATCTAAAATTAATCAAATTAGCTAAGATATTTTGGAAGCAGCGAACTAAACTCAAAAGTGGAGGACGGGACATCGATATCAGATTTTTTGTATCTATCACCGTTTTGGCTGTACGAAAGTTTTATAGACTTTCGTAAATCAACCTCCCTGTACATTTTATAATGCTGCAAAATAATTATTTTAAATCTATTACCCCTAAAAAANTTTTTCCATAATTTTTAGTACCCCTCAAAAGAGATTTTCGGGTAAATTTTGAGATTTTTTTTGATTACTTGTTCAAAAGATATCAAATTTTCAAAAAAATCGTTTACTTATTGATTTTAAACACCTATTAACAATTAAAAAGTATTAAAATTAATTTCAAATAAGTTAAGAAAGAGTATATAGTGACAAAAATCGGTACTTATGATGATTTATAGAGAAAAAAAATCAAATTTTCAAAAATTAAAAAAATTGTAATTATGGAGGGCCCACGACCGGACGGGTCTTAAAAGTTGAAAGATACATTCATTTTCAAAAATAGGATTTAAAATTTGGAACTCAAAAATCTTAGTCAAAATCACTGAATATTTTCTTTGTATTTTTTTCTGTAAAGGCCATCTAAAAACAAAGATTAAAAAAAAGCTTTAATTTGAACCATTATTATTAAGAAAGTTATGAACAAAAAACAAAAAAATATAGCGATTATTTTGAAAATTTGATATCTTTTGAACAAATAATCAAAAAAAATCGCAAAATTTACCAGAAAGGCTCTTTTGAGGGGTACTAAAAATATGAAAAAATTGAGGAAATCAAAAATCAAAATTTTTCTAACCATCCGATTTGTCGTGCACCGCCCCATATATACCTAGAAAATAATTATTTGTAGCCATACTTACTTGTCTATTACAGTAGAAAAGGTAACTTTGTTTTACTCCTAAAAACATTCACTTACTCTTTGTGTAGGATATTCTTTATTTTATACTAATGTGGGAATATTATGCACATTGTTATACAAAAAAATTATTTAAAAGTTTTTTGGTACTGTTATTAACGTTTCTAGAAAATTTGGAATAATCGGTACCAATCCTTGACTTCTAAAAGGGATTGGGGTTGAGTGCACTGAAGTGAAATTTAGGAAATAAACAGTACATATTTAAATTTCTGACTGATCGAGACACTTTTGCACTAGTTGCATAAATAATTATTTTTGATACCTAATGAATACTGCACATTTTTGTTAATTTTCATCCAACTTGAAAACATCATACATTCCTTAAGGTAGTAGCTCTCCACCATTTCTATTCCAAAACGCTGCAAAACATTTTCAGAGCGAAATCCAAAGAGACAAAATTGACAGATTCATGATTTTACTTTTAATAATTGCACTGTATTTAGAATCAGATTACGAACAAAAAATTCTTATACATTTCTTTGTGAAACGAATAGTTTTTTATTATTTTAGATTTATTTGACAATGTCAAGTTTATTTTAAATTTTAAGCAATAATCTTAAAAATGTAGGGGTTATTTTTCATTATATAACGAGCGTTCAAATAAAAACGTGATCAAGTTGGTTCTGAAAATTCGGACGTAGGGCGTAGCGTATGAACTTAAACGTCATCTGTCAAAGCGCTATATCGTCGCTATCAATTTGAATATTTTCGTTTTAAAAAGCGTTTAAAATGGTGTTTTCTCAAGAACAGAAAGTGTTTATCATAGAGTCCCACTTTAGAAGTGGACGCAAGGTTGATGGAATATGGAAGTATTCTATTGAGGAATGTTTCATAGAATTTCAAAATCAATTTCGCGGCGTTGTTGAGTACAAAATTTTTCAAAGTGCAGTTCAGCGTTGTGTTAATGTTTTTCGTGAAACGGGCAGTGTAACAAGAAAAGAAGGAAGCGGCCGACCTAAAAAGCGGACTGAAGAATTAAAAGAAAATGTACAACAAATAATGGAAAATGCGCCAAGAACTTCTGTACCTGTTTTATCACAAATGGTGGGAGTATCAGTCGGTACCTGCCACACAGTGTTAAAAAAAGATTTGCGTTTGTTCTCCTATCGTTTAACTTGTCAGCAAGAACTTCATGAAGTTGATTTTCCGCGACGGGCTGAATTTTGTGAATGGTTTTTAAATAACTACGGTGAACTTCATAATATCACACCTTTTTTTCTGATGAAGCCTGGTTTCATTTAAGTGGTTACGTAAACTCACAGAATATGAGAATGTGGTCTTCTGAAAAAACAGATAACTTTTTTGTCGAGGGCCCTCTACACGCTCAAAAAATTGGAGTTTGGTGTGCTCTCAGTCGAAGGAGGGTTTATGGACCTATTTTTTTTAATGGTACTCTTACTGCGCAAAGGTATAGAGAAGAAATTATCGCTCCTTTTGTTAACCAGCTGGAAGAAAACGAAATTACAAACTTTTACTTACTTTCAACAAGATGGCGCAAGGGCACATACTGCAGGCGAGACGATGAATATGTTGAGGGAAGTTTTCCAAAATCGACTAATAAGTCTCAATGCTGAACATGAATTTCCACCGAGGTCATGTGATATTACGCCGTGTGATTTCTTTTTGTGGCCTTACCTTAAAAACACTATTTTTGAACTGCCTATTCCTGATTTAAACCATCTGCAGGCTCGACTTATAGACAAGATTCGTGAAATTAACAATACCCCGAGCATCTTAGAAAATGTCTTTAATTCTTTGAGGAACAGGTGTGAAAAGTGCTTGGAACAAGGAGGGGGACACTTTCCGCAGCTCCTTTAATTGTTTGTTATTGTTATCACGATTATTCTTTAAAATAAAGTTATATAGTCATTAACGTTATTGAAACTGACAGCTGCTGTACAGCTCGTTGAGAAATGAGGTTAAGTTGGTCGCTATAAGCTACTCCCTACGTCCAATGTGTCAGAGCCAACTTCGACCACGTTTTTATTTGAACGCTCGTTATAATACGGATTGCGTGTGGAAACGAGATTAGACAAAGAGAACAAGCATAACAACGTATCACTTTATTTCAAGCTGACTTGTTTTCCATTTTCGTTTATAGAGATTTTCGTAAATTTTTTTGTTCACACAACTGATTAAATAGACTTAATTAACATTAAAATGACAATTCATGCGTAAAATAACTTAGGCAGACATTGCACAACAACAAATATTGCTAACAACAGATCATTTTGCCAAGTCGCAAAAAATATTTTTCACAAAACTGTATCTTCAAAAAATACGAGAAAAAAAAAACTCGCCTGAAGATATAATATTGTCTAACAAGAACATTGTCTACAAAATAAATTAAAACATATTTTACAAAAAAAAAGAAAACATGTTTATAAAATAACTATGTACAATATTTAGAATACTGATACTAGATTGGAGTTTATATCACCCATGGTTGACTTCTAGCCCAGTTACTTAGCTGAAAATATAGTAATACCTCCGATTTTTTTATAACTGCATCGATTTTTCTCAAAATTTAGAATTAGGCTCATCTTATCCCCCACTTAAAAACTTATATATTCGCTTGATGTGCTTTTTGTTCTTAAGGGGTGAAAACCACCCCTTATTGAAAAAAAAAGAAAAAATACAAATTTAAGCGTTTTATGTAATCAATTTTTTTTATTTGTGCAGTATGAGTAATTTCACGTGCTATCTAACATGAAACTTAATGTATTCCAAATTTGCAACCCCGAAAAAACCTTTAAAAACCACCCTTTTGGATGAAAATTATATAAAATTTTTTTTTCAACTTGAAACGTTTTAATCATGCATTTTTATCAAATTAAAATTGATTTCTTGATTAAAAAATCTTTTTTATCGCTTGCAACTTTTCCACCCTTGAATACCCCTTCTTTCGAAAATAAAATGAAAAAATATTATTGAAAGGGTAGAACATTTTAAATGTGCATTCGTATTAAATAAACATTTATTCCCTTATTATAATTATAGTAGTTATAATATGGTATAGTACCGATTTATTCGAATAAACACATACTAAATACGTATATATCTAAAGATCTAAATGCTTCAAACTTCTTGTTTGACCAAAATTTTCCTAAAATTATCACCTATACACGTGTTTATTTTTTTGACGATAAGTTTCTTACTTTTTGAGATTTTTAATCACACAAAGGCTCATTTTGCAGGGAATTGTAAGGGCTACGTGAACTGTTGAGTTGATCTTTTTTAAGCCCTTCATTTTTAAGTTTGAAGGGTATAAAGGGTTCGAAAAGGGTGGTTCTCTCATTCATATGATAACTTAAAATGGCGATATCTCGATTAATATTAATTTTAGAGGAATAAAAAATAAAGCAAAATCTTCAGCAAAAATAAAACTTTTTTTACTCTTGTATTTTTTTCGTACACCTTTTAATTTTTAAGTTACAGCGCAAAAATCGATTTTTTTTTCAAAAATTTGAATAAACATTTTCAAAAATTATTTTTTTTTCGAAATCGTGCTTTGTAAGTGAGCCAAAGACCCAGAACATATTCTTAGAACGTAAATTAAGAAATCTGTAAATGGATTGCATTTAATTTTAATTCTGTCGCCAAAGGCACTGATTTGTTTATTAATTAAAAAAAAAATGAGACTCATGTTATTTCGATCGTATTTCCGTTAATTTTGATTCTAAAGACTTTTAAAACACCTCATTTTAAAGGTTTTTCAAAGTACTTTAAAAAAGGTTCAAATAGTTTTTTCCTAATATTTATGATTTTCGCGTTATTTAACGTTAACTGGTTCCAATTTAGTTTTTAGCTAACATATGTATAATAATGTTTAAAAATCCATAACTCGGTTTATATTGCAATTAGAGAACAACAACATAATGCCATTAGATTTGTTTTTTTATTACCTTTCTCTTTGTTCATTACAACTTTTTCGTTAAATCCAATGGTTTCAGAGTTATTTTCAAAAAACTGTCGGAAAACAAGCACTTCTTCAGTAAAAAATCAATATTTTCAATTGCGAATTACTCGGAAAGTATTGGATTATCCAAAAAACTTTATATAGCATTTGTTACTTAAAATTGACTACTCTATCGTTTCCTGTGGTTATTTTAGACGTAAAAATTTCCACCCCCAAGAAGGGGTGGGAACAACCCCCAGGGCAAAAGCACACTTCGGCACTATATAAGTTTTGTTCCTTGAGGCATTCCCCACATTCAGTCAAAATTTCACGTCAATCGGTTCAGTTATAAAGAATAGGCCCATTCAGTAAAATTTTTTTATTGCATATTTCAAAAGTTTACCCTTTAATTAGTTAGTATGCCAAAAATCTATTTTTTGTTTCAACGAGAAATGTGTGAAATAAATTAATGAAAACAGAGCGCGGAAAAACGTTGAGCAACCATTGCCTGACGTCATAATACCGGTACGGGCGACAGGCAGAGCACTCCGCTCGCGCTCGCTCTCATCCCATTCTGTGTTAATACATACGGTGTGTGGTTCGCTTGGCAGTTTCGTAAATCATGGTTTTTATGTCTAAATGGGTCGAAACCGAGGATTGTACAAATTTGTATAGTTCCAGGCTGCAAAAGTACCTCAGGACCGACTCCGAATAAAATATTTATTTTATTACCGAAAAATGAAAAATTTGTGTGTTATCCACGGTTTCCCCAGCCACGGTATGCAACTCAAAACCACCTTCGTTTTTCTTTGGTTGGACGTCTAGGGGGTTGTAAAATATTATTATTTGAACATTTAGAGCACAATTCTCAACTTTATGCCGGAAATAAATTCTGCCCCATCTAAATGTTCGTGTTCACAAAAAATTCGAAATACGACGGCGACAGGGACCTATAAGCAGTTAAGAACCACTCTAGTTTTTCTTTGGTTTTCCATCTAGAGGGTTTTAAATATTATTATTTGAACATTTAGAGCAGAATTATAAAATTTATGCTGGAAAAAATTTCTGCCCCATCTAAACGTACCCGTTCACAAAAATTTCGAAATACGTCGGCGAGAGGGACCTATAAGCAACTCAGAACCACCCTCGTTTTTCTTTGGTTGCCCGTCTAAGAGGTTATAAATATTATTATTTAAACATTTAGAGCAGAATTTTCAAATTTATGTCGAAAAAATAAATTCTACCCCATCTAAACGTTCCCGTCCACAAAAATTTCGAAATACGTTGCGAGAGGCACCTATAAGTAATTTATTTAAATAATAATATAGACGGGCAATCAAAGAAAAACGAGGGTGGTTCTGAGTTGCTCGCACATACACGTCGTCGCATACATCCACAAGTACCGAGTCTAGTACGTTGGGTACATTTGTACACAAAATGGAAGGCAAAATTACGTCATTGAGAAAAATCCGAAAATGTATTTAGATATTCCAAGACATTCTATGTTTATAATAAATATGTTGTGTGAAAAATGCATTTCAACAAGACTTGATGTATATCTCTTATACACTCTCTATTTATACACTTAAAAATATAGGTGTATAATATAGGTAAAAGTATAGCAAATATCTATACATCTCTCCGTCTGCTTGCGACTTGATCGCCGAGTGACCGGTATCCTGACGTCATTAGCTGTTCTCTCGCAGTGTTGACCTTTTTAAGGGTCTTACAAATTCAGAATTAAATATATCACTTATTATTAATCCTATTGACCTAATTTTTTTAAGATATATTTAGGTGGTTAAATACTATCAGAAAATGAAAGAAAAAGTTTAAAATTATATATCACTGAATGGGCCTATTCGGAGGTAAAAACTCTGAGTAACTGGACTATTCGGCAAAGATTCGATAGTCGGATTAAGTACATCCGATTCCTTAAAAATTGAACCATATCGCTCTCGATCCTTCCGTGTCGAAGCAGGAACAAGCTTAACTAGGTCGCCTAGACGGTGACCGTAGCCTCGTCCAGGTGTTTCTTGATATCCTCTAACTTTTCCATGTCGCTGGTCGACTTGTCGCACTTGTAGACGACCAGGGAGTGGTAGAAGTGGGCGGCGAACAGGACGAACGTTATGAGCACCGGGATGACTATCACGGTGGCGGCCACCGCCGCCGTGAACGAGTAGTCCCAGAATTTTACCCAGCACAGGATGGCTACCTCTATCAGGAACAGGAATAGGCCTGGAACATATGAAAAAAGTAGTTTCCTTGGATCTTGAATAGACCTATCGCCTCACCTAAAATCGTGGAAAAAGCCCAAGCGATCTCTATGAATCCCTTCATCCTCTCGTGCGGGCTCTCCTTCACCATCTCGCAGATCTCCAGCTTCGCTATGGCCTCTATGTTCGGCAGGATGTACGTGGATATCATCAGCGCGAATATGTGCACGGCGACGAGCACCGTCGTGCATACGGCGAACATGACGAACAGCCATTCCGGGACGTTCGTCGGCGTGTTTATTTGAAGTTCTACCTGGAAAAAATGCGGAACTACTGAGAAAATTACAGTGACTTGAGGGCAGCGAATCTAGAGCCAATTCTAAAGTCCTGTTCAAAATCAAATTTATTGGCTTCATTCAACACCCAACGACGATCATCTGATTTGAACTCTCAGATCTCAAAAACTTTAATTAGCTAACTTTTCTATTTAAACAAATAAGTGAGGAAAACAGTTTTTTCACTTTGCGGGGGAAAAACCATCAATTTTAGCAAAAAGTGACTCTGAGACAGCTTGTAGGGAGTAAAATTATCTACAAAATGAGACTGGTTAAATTAAAATCGGTTAATAAACAAAAAAGTTATTGCAAAAAAAACAAGAAAAGTACCCATTTTTTAATTTGTTTATAACTATCGCATTTATTGTTAAAATTTTATAAAACCTATGACAAGTTGAGGGTTTTGTCATACTTTAAAAGTGTGCCAAAAGTGGGCGCTGTAGGTGCAATAGTTTTCGCACAATTCTATTTGTTTATAGCGGAGGCTCCAAAAGTTATGAACTTTAAGCCTCTGTACAGGCGTTAATTTTCAATCAAACATGATTCTGAAAGCGTCATTGTAATCTTAAAGACGCAATTAAGCGACCTATTAAAAAATATCACCGTTTTTTTGACATTAACATTCTCAAATTGTGCATTAAAAAACCGTGCGTTTTTCGCTTATAAACAATTTGAATAACATTGTTGCTATTTATGCTATCTCACCGAAAATAGATGCAATGGATAGCTGGCAAAAAAATACAGTTTTAAAATAAAAAAAGTACCCTCTACGACCAACAGGAGCCAAGATAAGAATTTTTTTTTAAAAAATCGTAGCGCAATTGTTTATAAATATTAAGACTTGAATTTTTCGCAAAATAAAGTTTACGACGTAAACTACGATTTCCCGTGAATTGCATTGAAAAATGTGGAAAATTAACGACTCACGAGCCCTTTAAAGAGAAGGTACTCGCTAAGTAAACTGTCCGGCGGCCGGCGGCGTGGTGGTGGGGGAAGCTCGTCCAAGCGGTAGCGCTGGCGAGAAAAGTTAAATCCAAAGTTTAAATAGGTGCGCGCTCTAAATTTTGCTATATCTCGGCTTCTATTCATCGTAGAAACTTATTTTTTTTTTAAACTGGGGTAGCTCGACGAAAAAATAACAATGGGCATATTTACGAATTCGTAGAATAGCCCTGAACCCCAGAAAAAATGCATCTTTTATAATTAATTTTTTTTATTTACAAAAATGTCACAAAAAATATTGTTAAACGAAATATTAATTAAAATTTCAATTTCGGAATCATTTTACTATTATTAAATAAATAAATGAAACTATCGTTCATTTAAAAAGTTATTTTTTTACAAATTAAGGCAAAGTAAACTTGTATTTTCAATATTTTGTTGGCTATGTAATTACGATTTAAATGTAAAATTAAAGTAAAAAGTCACAAAATTATTTTCAAATTATTATTTATTGTTAAAATATTTAAAAAAGAATTTATTACAAAATTCTCAAAATTAAAAAATATTAATAAAAAATAATGCGGTCGATAAAATTACAATTTTAACGTCTTCAAATTTTAATATATAAAGTTTTTTTATTATATTTATTACGAGTACTGATTTTATACAAACAAATTTTTGCAACAATCAAAATTAATTAAAAAAATATTAATCACAACCATTTTCAATAATAGATATAATACAGTATAATACAACAATTTAAAATTTAAATTTTTTTCTATTTTTATGAGAAATAATAATTTGAAAATAATTTATGAATTTTCACTCTAATTATACATTTAAATCGTAATTAAATAGCTAACAAAATATTGAAAAAACAAGTTTACTTTGCCTTAATATAAAAAAACATAATTATTTAAATGAACGTTAGCTTCATTTATTTATTTAATAAGAGTAAAATAATTCCGAAATTGAAATTTTAATTAATACTTCGTTGAACAATAACTTTTGTGACATTTTTGTAAATTAAAAAAAATTAAGTATAAAAGATGCATTTTTTCTGGGGTTCAGGTCTATTCTACGAATTCGTAAATATGCCCATTGTTATTTTTTCGTCGAGCTACCCCAGTATAAATAAAAATAATAAGTTTCTACGATGAATTTTCTACGAGAAGCCGAAATATTGCAAAATTTACAGTGCGCATCAATTAACTTTTCTCGCGCGCGCCACCGCTTGGACGAGCTTGCCCTACCACCACGCCGCCGGCCGCCGGACAGTTTACTTAGCGAGTACCTTCTCTCTAAAGGGCTCGTGAGTCGTTAATTTTCCACATTTTTCAATGCAATCCACGGGAAATCGTAGTTTACGTCATAAACTTCATTTTGCGAAAAATTCGAGTCTTAATATTTAGTAACAGTTGCGCTACGTTTTTTTTTTTAATTCTTGGCTCCTGTTGGTCGTAGAGGGTACTTTTTAATTTTAAAACTGTATTTTTTTGCCAGCTATCCATTGTATCTATTTTCGGTGTGTTAGCATAAATAGCAACAGTGTTATTCAAATTGTTTATAAGCGAAACACGCACGGTTTTTTAATGCACAATTTGAGAATGTTAATGTCAAAAAACCGGTGATATTTTTTAATAAGTTGTTTAATTACGTCTTTAAGATTACAATGACGCTTTCAGAATCATGTTTGGTTGAAAATTAACGCCTGTATTAGAGGCTTAAAGTTCATAACTTTTGGAGCCTCCGTTATAAACAAATAGAATTGTGCGAAAACTATTGCACCTACAGCGCCCACTTTTGGCACACTTTTAAAGTACGACAAAACCCTCAACTTGTCATAAGTTTTATAAAATTTTAACAATAAATGCGATAGTTATAAACAAATTAAAAAATGGGCACTTTTCTTGTTTTTTTGCAACAACTTTTTTGTTTATTAAACGATTTTAGTTTAACCAGTCTCATTTTGTAGATAATTTTACTCCCTACAAGCTGTCTGAGAGTCACTTGCTAAAATTGATGGTTTTCCCTGCAAAGTCAAAAAAAACTGTTTTCCTCACTTACACAATTTTACAATAATCTCGCGGATAGGACTTTTTTCGAATAAAAATTTAATTTGCTTGGTCTATATCAAGGGTCGGCAACTGGCGGACCGCGGTCCAGGTCCGGACCGAGCAAGGTAAAATACTGGACCGCCAAACATTTTTTGAAAGTATAAATTACTCAAATAAATAATTTAAAAAATATTTTTTACGTTTAAGTGCCAATCTTANTATTTAAATTATTCTTCTGTTCTCATGAGCATTGAAATTTATTTCACTCACTAGCGGGAACCATTGCGAATACATTGATATATAATAATATTCAATTATGTTAGTTTCTTCGACGATTTGTGTCCTCATCTGAAGCTCTGTTACATGGTAAAAATATACATACTAAATCGCCCCCTTAACGTTGTGCCTCTTGTGATATAAACTAATTATAATGAATATATTAGCAGACGGCTGGATACCAGTAATAATATTATTGGCATATTTTGAAGAATTATCAAAAACAATAAAAAATATATTGTTGCATATTTAAAAAAGACCTATTTATGTCAGTTTAGAGAAAGTATAGTGCTGTAAAGTGTTTTCCATGGTAATGATTTATACATTCGTGAAAAAACTGTTTTCCTCACTTATTTGTTTAAATAGAAAAGTTAGCTAATAAAAGTTTTTGACTCACGAGACGAGAGATGTCTTGTATTATGTTCCTTTAGACAATTTTACAACAATATCGCGGATAGGACTTTTTTCGAGTTTCTCTTTTATTTTCGCTAATTTTCCTGGTGTAAAAAGGCAGCAACGCCAAGATATACAAGGGATGTATGTGTGTGTGTATGGGTATGGGAACCGGATCCAATAAGTCGCCGGCAAAAAAGTTGATTAACGTCATAATCTTCTATAAATAACGCGGTAATGATTAAAACGATGACACGCTTTGTTTCACACGTTATGGATATCGAACACAAAAAAAATTGCTGTAAAGTGTACCGTTAATTCAGGATCTGATAAGCGGAATAGGTTCGCGTGTTTGGAGCGCATGAAAATTAAAAAACATTGATAAATAAATACTCTTTTTTTGACATTTATTTTTCAACACCGAACGCTCGAATTTTTTTAATTCCATTCATATTTACCATCGCTATCATGGCGAAGCCCGAAAGGAGTTCGGAAGTGGTGGCCGTAGCTTTTAGTTTCGCCCGGGACATGTGCAGTCGCCTCCAGGACAGCCCTTCGGGGGTGTTGGACAGTTGCCTGTTGATCCTTCCTGACTCCACGTCGTAGCACCTGCAGCAGCACTTGGAGCCGCTGACGGAGCCGCTGCTCTCGTCGTCTTGCATTTTCTGTAACGAAAAAATACAATTTGAGGAACGGGAACTAATGCCCAGGGTATCATAATAAAGTTACTGTTGGGTCCAACGAGAAAGTCGTGGTAAAATTTTGTCGAAAAATGTTTCAAATATCTATAAACTCATTAGAAGCTGATATTATAGGGAAAAGTTGGTTTCAATAATAAAAATTAAGGAAAAAGATGATGAAATTAGACCAAAATGGTTAGCTGTCCGTGAAAAGTGTAGTAGATAATAGAAATTCACTTTTTCAAAAGCTATCGTGAACTGTTGACACTTTAAATCTGTTAGTCCAGTCATTATAGACATGAAACAGCCTGTTTCGGGAAAAAAGTAATATTAGAAGTTTGTCTGCGGAATATTGTTTATAAACAAAATATCAAAAAATCAACTCGAGGCTAGTTGGGAAACTTTGTTTAAATAATGGTCAAAGTTATAGAAAAGTGGTTTTTTGATTCGCGTAAAAAAACTGTTATTAATTGCGCAAAAAAAGTTTATACAAAAAAGGTAGGTATTAAATAAGCCTATAAAATGAGACAAGTCCGATTAAATTCCGATAATTTGTTTATGCACAAGAGCTCAAAAATGGTCGAAAATGGCCGTTTTTTTTTCAATTGCTAATAATTAATGTAATTTTCATCGCAGACACTTGTAATTCAGGATTTTTGAGGCTTTTTGCGCCCTTAACAAATTGTAAAAATTTCAACTCGAAAGATTCATTGGTTTGGCGTTGGCGGAATTTGTTATCTAACAAGATGCTATTTTCAATTAATTTTTCCCAAGCTCAAAGGCGTTGTATAATTTCGATCATTAGTTGTTTTTAATAATAATAATAATAATAATAATAATAATAATAATAATAATAATTTAATTAGTTTAAAAATTACTGAAAAAATGTTAATATTTATTAAATTGTTAAGATAGGTAATTATTATAAAATGAAACAGTAACCTCTATAGTTTAGATAGTACTATTTTTCTTCGAATTTAAAAAAAAAATCGTCGTTCTAAGTTGATTAGAAGGTGAGATAATATTTTTTTTATTTAATCGCAGTAACCTTAATTATTAATATTAAGAGCCGAAATTTGGCGAGAGTATACATTAAGAGCTATATTTTCATGTTCTACATCTACATTAACATTAAGGTGAATTCAACTATTTAATTGCAAAAAAGAAAATAGCGGCTTTGCGTTCTATTACTCGGTCTAGCGAACGCGTGGGGAGAGTGAGGCGGAGCATGCGCGCAGGAAAATGATCGAGCGGCTTCAAATCGATGGAGCTGGAAAAATTAACCATATCTCGGTTAATAATAAACCTATCGAGATGATTCTTTTTTTAATTTGTGTTAGCGCGAAAATTCATGAGCATTGTATTAACATTATTTCAATCCGAGATTTAATTTTTTATTTAGCCTCGCTCTTCCCACTCGTTCGCTAATCGAGTAATAGAACGCATCGCCGCTATCTTCTTTTTTGCAATTAAATAGTTGAATTTACCTTAATGTTAATGTAAGACATCAAAATATAGCTCTTAATGTATACTCTCTCCAAATTCCGGCCCTTAATAGTTAAGGACACTGCGATTAAATAAAAAAAAATTGTCTCGGCTTCTAATCAACTTAGAACGGTTTTTTTTAATTCGAAGAAAAATAGGACTAACTAAACTATAGACGTTACTATTTCATTTTATAATAATTACCTATCTTAATAGTTACAGTCATTTTAAACAAATTAAATTTGAAAAATTAAATTTTCAGTATATGGATATGTCAATACATCTATTTAGGTACAAAAACAACTAATGATCGAAACTTTACAACGCCTTTGAGCTTGGGAAAAATCAATTGAAAATAGCATCTTCTTAGATGACAAATTCCGCCAACGCCAAATTAATGAAGCTTTTAGGCTGAAATTTTTATCACTTATTAAGGCTGCAAAAAGCCTCAAAAATCCTGAATTACAAGTGTCTACGATGAAAATTGCATTAATTATTAGCAATTGAAAAAAAAGGCTATTTTCGACTATTTTTGAGCTCTTGCGCATAAACAAATTATCGGAATTTAATCGGAAATCTTAATTCACAGATTTATTTAATACCTACCTTTTTTGTATAAACCTTTTTTCTCTATGAATAACAGTTTTTTACGCGAGTCAAAAAAACACTTTTCCATAACTTTGATCATTGTTTTAACAAAGTTTCCCAACTAGTCTCGAGTAGATTTTTTGATATTTTGTTTATAACACGTTTCTGAACAATATTCCGCAAAAAAACTGCTAATAGTTTTTTTCCCGAAAAAAGCCAAAATGACTGGCCTATGTTTCCTAAGCGTCAAAATGGCACTAATATAAAGGATTCTTGTTCTAGAACAGAAAAATCTTTCTCATAGCCTAATTGCTTCAATAATTAATTATTGAAAATTCATTTACAATTTTACAACTCGCATCATTAAACATTTTTAATATAATTGTTCCTTCGCTACACAGCGCACAATTTTTTTTATATAAAAATCTTAAAAATGAAGTTTGCAAGTCTCTGTTTCCACGAATTTCCGAAAATATTAATTCATCTTCGACACAAGTATCCCGGAAGCGAAGAGTTTTCCTACAAAACTGCCTCCCCATAATGTTCATTATAGAATTTTTCACAGACCGTCGCATTAGTAACGATTAGTAATCGAACACCCTGTATACTCGTCAATCCGACATTGTTTAACGAAGAGTCATCGTCGAGCGCTGCGATTTCAATAGCCGGAATTTGGGAAGTTTCTGAGTAATTAAAAAAAATTCGACGTACCCAAACAATACATAACAGGTTAATCAAAATAACGTCATTGAAATACGCGGATTAAAAAGTTCAATGCCTTAAGTATGGGATTTTTTATTATTTTAATCGTTCGCGAAACAAATATATACTGTACCGGGTGGATACTGCTTTACAAATTAACAAAAAAAAGTTCTTGTAGCCACTTGTCAGGCGAGAATCCATTTTTGAAAAACTTATTATTCTGTTGTAAGAATTAGATTTAAAATAACTAGGAAGAAAGAAAAATGTTTAGTCTTGTACATACGTAATGTATCAAAATCAATTTTTTCAAGTTTTAGAATTATTAATATTTTTTTTTTGTTAACTTCTGACGTTCATTAAGCGTTTTAGTCACACCCTGTATACAAGCCCGAGACGTTCTAGATTAATTCTCCGACCGGAGCTCGGTCTCGTTTAAAACTATTCATGGATTTATTTCGTCGCAAATCTTGTTGGTATCGTTAGAAAAATCGTACCGGTCTTCGCCAGAGAGAGAAATCTTTATTTTCGAGGTCAAAAAACCGTCCGGCAACGGCTAAAAAGCGACGTCCTAATCGCCGTAAATTACACAGCTGGTGTATAATTTGTCCGGTCTCGTATGTGGATACATTTTTTCCGGTAGAAACCTGATTGGTGGACGGAAAGGTCGCGATTAATTGCCACCAAACAGGAAAAATAAACGGAGGAACATGCTTTTTGCAAAATTTTGCTTGTAAAATGGTCGAGACTGGATAAATCACCGAAAATTTGTTATTAATAATGCAAACCCTGGAGCAACGAATATATCTTGTGAAATTTTATGGAATCTGTAATGTTTGATATCGATTTGCAATACAAATTTTTAAAGAAAAGTATCAGAAGGGGGATTTTTTAAAAACCACTCACCTTATGTAACGCGTAGGGGGGAGGTTTGTAGGACGAAATGCCTCCGTTCGACGTCACGCTCGAGCTGCAGGAGAAGGGGGGCGTTCTCTCCCTGGATATGGACCCGACCGGCGTGTCCAACCCCGGGTGAGACAGCCTAGACAGAGGGCTCTCCGAGGCGTACATCAGTTTCGTCCTGTTGAAGGCTTCCGTTGAAAAATTTAGTGATTTCGGTCTAAGGGCGATGGGCTTCAACTGGGACTGCAAAATCAAAATTAATTTTTTAATAACTATGATTTTTACGAATTAGACCCCAGTCCGGGCACGTCTCTGGGCATAAGTATTCGAAGTAATCAATTTTAGTGTCATAAAAATCCCATAGTTTTCCGACTTATCAAGACTATGTTATCGGTAGTTTACTAATACAAGTTCGGTTACATAGTTTAACTGTTATCTGTTTTGTTTATTAACGATATTCCGTTCCATAGATAAGTGAGTGACTCATGAAAGAGTTTGTCGTGAAAAAGAAAGCTTCGACAATTTTAAAAGTGTCGAATTTTGTTTTTGTAATTATTGTAAGTCGTAAATCTGCCTTACCCACGAATTAGTTAGCGGTATCATTTTGTTTTGGTTCAGGAAAAGGTCTGCCGACGTGTTGTGCCTCCTCATCTTCCGGTGCTGGTTCTTGGAGACTATGGGGAAGTTGACTTGCGTCGATTGGTCCATTTCGGGCACTGAAAATTAAATATACCGTCAATAAATTATCCCATCTGCAGTCATAATTATTGGAATCAACAAAAAGCAGTTGCAATTTCATATATAAAAAAAATAGTGGCCCGCAAACCTCATTTTCGTGGCCCCTTTATAAAAAATAAATACATATTAAATCTGTCTTCGTTTCCTAAAAATCAAATAACACTTTATTTGATGGAAATGAAATTATGTAAAGACAGACCTAGGTAAGGTGTACCTAAATCTGGCAAATTAATCGAAGAAGCTTGCTTACGTTGAAATTCTGTATTAACCATAATTTTCAGTAATCTTTTTAAATATCAAATTGTAACCTTTCGGCTTTACTATATAACAATACCTAGTTTCCAAATAATGTATCAATGGTGCCGCGCTGTATATTTTTTCCCGCTTTATCTGTCTACTGTAACGAACGTATATTCAACAGTTTGGCAACGTTTATATCTACAACTTCAACGCTATTTAAAATTTTTGTCCTTTGAAATTATATCGATTTTTCTGCATCTTGTGCGGCTCATCTATATCTATACTTCTATACTAATATTATAAAGAGGAAAGATTTGTATTTTTGTATGTATGTTTTTGTTTGTTACGAATAAACTCAAAAACTACTGGACGGATTTCGATAATTCTTTCACCATTTAGAATGCTACATTATCCCTAAGTAACATAGGCTATATTTTTTATATCCCAAAATGTTTAAAATAAATGCCCACCCGTGCGAAGCCGGGACTGGCCGCTAGTACGTAATAAATTGAATTTGAAATAAATATTACCTGAAAAGTCATGCTGTTATCAGAATTCGAACTCTCGACCTTTAGTATGTATAATTTTCCCAAACAGCACCGATTTACATCAAAATTTGGATTTAGGTTCTACTTACCCTCGACATCAATGTTGACCATGTGCCGGGTTTTATTTTTTAGGGGTGAAAACTACCCCTATTCGAAAATAATTATAATAGAATTGTAGATTCGAGCGTGTAATAGGTTGAAATCATCTTTAAATAAGTAATTATGATGAATTGAAAATTGTCAATCCCTAAAAGCCACCCTACAGTAATTATTAAAAATAATGTTGAAAAATATTCAGCAACTTGGAATAATTTAATCATATAGTGATATTAAATTAAGATTTTTTTATTGTTTAATTTTTTATTATTTATTTATAAGTTACCCTTATAAAAACCACCCCTTGCAAAAAAAATCGAACAATTATAGTTAAAAAAAATTTGTTTAGTGCAAAATATATTTTTATTATATAAAATGTAATGTATTTATTTTATCAAACCTTAAAAAAAACTTTAGGTACTGATTAAAATTTGCAATAAAAAATAGGGAAAATAAGAATTTTATTTATATATGGATTTTAATTTTTTTATTTTTATAACAAACATTTTTTTTATTGCAAATAACAAATAATCAAAAATCTTCGCTCTCGTCTTCCTTTTCTATTCTATTCCTAAAATTCCTATTTCTATTCAAAAAATATAGCTATAATGTATATTCATCCATGCTTCAATTCTTTTAGCAGATGCTGGTGATTATTTTTGATCATATCATGAAAAAGACTTGATATTTGGCGATCTTCCGCTATAGCGCAAGGTTGGGTAGTTTGTTTTTTTAAAAAAATATAAATTACAATTCTGTAAAAATTAGTTCTACCATAACAGAACCTCAATGTTTTCAACATTTAATTTTTAATAATACGAATTGTTCAATTGCAATAAATAATTAAAAAAAATTAAAAAATCGGCTGATTTATAGACCCCGCAGACTATCTATTATGTATTTATAAAACAAAAAATATAAACCTGGTTGGTAAAAAATATAATTTGAAATTATTACAAATATATTTTCTTTATAATTAAAATCATTCAGCAAAGAGAATAGACCTAAGATACAACGTGAAACAGGATTTAACAAGTATTTTTTTATACTTAGGTACCTATGATATGAAATGTAAAAAGTTGTGCCTGTGTTAAAGACTATTTTCTACAAAATAAAGACAAAATAAGATGTTAAATCTAATTATCAAACAAAAATGAGCCTTTTAAATATTCTAATGGGCCATCACCCTAAGACAGCCTATATTATGATGATACGGCAAATTTGTCGTGACCGGTTTATAATGTCGGTTACTTAGTTAAAAAAAAATGTAAAAATATTGCCAGCGAATAAATATCAATGATGTTCGTGTTATATGAATTATTTATCAGAATAAAATTATCGGTCGTGTTCCACAATCTTTAAAACTAATATTACTGGCAGAAACTACTTTTTTTTCTAGCGCTTTTTAAGAGTGGGTTTTTATAGTTCACTGATATCAAAAGTTGAAACTTACTATTTGCGGAATCTGTTCACTTTTACTGAAAATATTCGATTCACTCGTATCTTCGCGTCCTTCTCGAGGTCTTGCAAACTCGGAACTAAAACTGAAATATATTTTCCCATCAGTCCCATGTCCCATCGTACTTGTGTTACATAAATATGTATAAGTATATTCACGAACTAATAACTCGAAAAAATAGCCGTTTGGTTAGGTCGGGCACGATTTGGTTTGGTTTTGGAAACGCGCGTATTTTACGCCGATGCGGTTGGGCCCGTGTTCAGGACCGGTTGCGGATGTTTTTAGGGGTTTCCTCAATACACATACACACACATACCTGACTTTGGTGAATCCGTTAAAAGATGTAATCATTCAATGAAATACAGGGTGTCTCATAATTAGCTGCTGAACAGGCCGATTCTACGATCAAAACTAAGTAAAAAAAGTTCATATGAACATGGGTCCGGAAATGCTTCCTAAGGGCACAGGGACCCATTGGAGAGGGAGGAATGGAAATAATTTTTTTGCAATATCTCTCAATCGCGTTGTGATAAATGAATGAAATTCGGTATACACAGCTAAATTTTGATGAGCAATTTGATGGACTAATCCATTTATTTCCACAAGGTCCATTGGGGTGGGTACGGGGGGGCCCTTGGTACTTTGCGTGTGTAACTTTTTCATCTTTGACTTTTTAACAAATTGGACAGCAAATTCCGTTTTCCCGAACTGTTTTACGTTAAAAAGGTACTCTTGTTTCAAATCGTTATCTTTAACGGTTTCTGAGAAAATCGCTCTTGAATTAATCCCACTTTGGTCAATTTCATAGTAATTTAAACAAAAAAAATTTTTTTGTTTAAATTTAATCTAATTTTAATAAAAAAATAATAATAAAAAATTAAATTAAATAAAAATTAATCCTTTAAATGGAAAAGAGAGGAAAGGAAAATTATTATTATTATTTTTTGTTTAAATTACTATGAAATTGACCAAAGTGGGATTAATTCAAGAGCGATTTTCTCAGAAACCGTTAAAGATAACGATTTGAAACAAGAGTACCTTTTTAACGTAAAACAGTTCGGGAAAACGGAATTTGCTGTCCAATTTGTTAAAAAGTCAAAGATGAAAAAGTTACACACGCAAAGTACCAAGGGCCCCCCCGTACCCACCCCAATGGACCTTGTGGAAATAAATGGATTAGTCCATCAAATTGCTCATCAAAATTTAGCTGTGTATACCAAATTTCATTCATTTATCACAACGCGATTGAGAGATATTGCAAAAAAATGATTTCCATTCCTCCCTCTTCAATGGGTCCCTGTGCCCTTAGAAAGCATTTCCGGACCCATGTTCATATGAACTTTTTTACTTAGTTTTGATCATAGAATCGGCCTGTTCAGGGCTGGCAGCTAATTATGAGACACTCTGTATATTATATTTTTGTTATTCTATCGCCACCCAAACGAAGTTTGTAACCTTATTTTTGTTACACTATACAGAAACTTTTAGTAAAAGCTAATAATGTAACACCTGCATACAATTTCATATTTTAAGAACTTACGTACAAATCACGAATGTGTTTGATTGTCGTATCAAATTAACAAAGGCATTATAGTTTTCTTTGAAAGAATGTGAAGTCCGACCCTGTGTTTTCGGGTAACCCGCATTTTCGACCATCTACGTCGCTGGTTATTGAGCACGTGAACGTGTACAGGTGGATGTCGTCTTGTATTTACTTATGTTACATAATTAATACTCTAAAGAATGTGTCGTTTTCTATTTATCATCCTTGTCACTAAACTAATGTTTACGTTTCTGCTATCAAGAGGCCATAATAACCGAATACATTATTGTGTTGTATTTGGACGAAAATATGGCATACTTGGACTTTCGAAATGTTCTCCTTTTCCTAACACAAGTAAAGTTTGCGATTATTTGTGTATCTTGAACTTATTGCTTCAGTACATAACGTTTACTAATTTGTGGTTGAGCAATCTAATAACTTTTTTTCGTGACTATCAGCGTGTGGGAGTCCGCGGTTTTCCTTCAAAAGATTATGCAGTTCTATGTATTTAATATATTGACACGTGCTGGATAAACTTAAGCCTAAGGAGAACAAAATGGCGATAATATATGGGGCATTCTATGCCAAGTCTCTGACGTCGTGACCGGACCATTTTAATTTTGGTGGGTTTTTGGGATTATTTAATACCTGTTTAGAGTAGCTTTCATGAATTTTTTCAAATTTTTATTTCAACTCTTCAAGAAGTTATGACCATTCGAATATTTTGGGTAAATAATTTTCAAAAACCTGTAGGTAACTTGGTGAAAATTAAAAATATCATAAACATTTTTCATTTGAGATGTAGTTTTAAAAAAAATACATTTTTAGTTTTTTGAGGTGTTTTTTTGATTTTTTAACAAAGTGCTTTTTGAAGAAAAAGAGCTTTCTATAGTTAGAATTAACAGCCACAGAAATAATATAGAAAATAAAATCCATCAAGTTTTCTAGAAATTTTTCTATTTCGTCGTTAACCTATCTACAGGGTGAGTCAGTTTTTTGTAGACAAACTTTAACAGGATATAGAACACATGTTTTTAAAACGAAAAGTTCCTATAAACATATGTCGTAGAAGGCTTCGTTTCCGAGATACAGGGTGTTAAATATAATTTTTTTTCTCTCGAATTTTCAGTATAACTTATAAAGGAATGCTTAGATTTTTTTCATGTTTGGGGAATAATGCCTATTAATTATGGGGCATAAAACAAGCGATAAAAATGTTCAAAAACTTGCACAGTGGCGGAGTGGAGGGGGTGCTCAACCCCTTTCTTAAACAGTACTTCTACGCCAATGACTATTTTTTAAAAAAACTGTTATTTTCATTATCTACATACAGTTTAACAAAAATAATGCCCCTTCTTCTGTTTAGAAATTCCTGTGCATTTCCGAGTTATTTTGATTTTTAGTGTTTGATGTGGTACTAAATTAATTTATTTATTATCAATTATCGGCTAAATATTTAATTCTTTCAACGAAACCTACCGAAATATGGTTTGTTAAGATTCTAAAAAGCCGAAATATCTTATTCTTTATCTCTTTCCAATGCAGTTAAAATAAATATTTGTTATATCAAGCCATACTCAAATACAAGACTTTTATAAAAAAACGAAAAATCATTGAATGACCATTGATGTTAATGTTTATGGAGAAATTTTTTAAATTTATAACAATACTTAATTAACAACTTCTTAAAACTTTTTGGCAACTGCACAATAATGTATTATATGTATGTATTGTAACAGATTTCAACTTATAAAAGTATTGTATTTGAGTATAGCTTGATATAACAAATATTTATTTTAACTGCATTGGAAAGAGATAAAGAATAAGAGATTTCGGCTTTTTAGAATCCTTAACAAACCATATTTAGGTAGGTTTCGTTGAAAGAATTAAATATTTAGCCGATAATTGATAATAAATAAATTACTTAATACCACAACAAACACTAAAAATCAAAATAACTCGGAAACGCACATGGATTTCGAAACAGAAGAAGGGACATTATTTTTGTTAAACTGTATGTAGATAATGAAAATAACAGTTTTTTTTTTAAAATAGTCATTGGCGTAGAAGTTCTGTTTAAGAAAGAGGTTGAGCACCCCCTCCACTCCGCCACTGTGCAAGTTTTTGAA
>NW_019416259.1:943817-946080 GCF_000390285.2 Anoplophora glabripennis | reverse complement strand
TAACATTTGCCTATAACTCTGTCAAATATTTTTGCTCCAAGTGTTAGTAGTTGAAAGTTAATACAACTTCTTCGAGGTCATGTTTTTTCCAAAATTCTAAGAATTTTCTACATAACTTGGCAACCCCGCACTAAAATGATAAACTGTTTATATTGCCATATATAGAATTTTCTCAGAAATCCAACTGTTTAAAAATATACAGGGTGTTCCATTTAAGAAATGTAATGTTTGGCGTGTCCCGTTTTTACTCATCGCTCTGTATGTTTGAAATTAATTTTGTAGTTTAGGTTTCTTGATTCTGTACAACTTTTATATAAACTTTTTTTCTGTATTATAAGTAACAAGGGAGTTAGTGTACTTTCTCACACTGATGGCCCACCCTGTATATACATATATATGTTTTTACTAAATACAAATGGACAAAAATATTAAGTATTACATTAATTACTGCTGATAAAGACCTTGGACTCTAACCACTCTGTATTTCTACTCTACTACATCTAATTACAATTATATAAACATTTGTATGTTTTCTTTCCGATTTCAACCGGCTAATGGGTCATATCAGAGTGTGATAATCGTAATTTCGCCTTCCTTTGGCGAGCTGCAATGTCAAAATAATTACCCGTAGGACCTTGATCTTAGCTTAAATGGATGTAGATGGGAAACCACACACATATACACAAATACGCGATAGTAATTAGACTTTGCTTCTCTTTTTAATGCCTTAGGTTAACATTATGTTATTCTATGCGATTCCTGGTGGTGTCCATCAACTTGCTCAATATTGACATTTGGCATTCAGCGAAATTAATGATACCTGAAGTTTTTTCTTTGGCAAGTGCCGCAAGACTGAGCCAAAGGGTCTAAAATTATCTGTTTATTAATTTGTCCGTAAGTAAAGTGTAAATTTAAAAATATACGAATATTTTGCTGATTAGAAAGTTAAACCTTGGAATCCATGGGTTTAATCGATTTATTTAATTTATTAAAATTAGTGTTAATGGAGCTAATGCCAGTGGTAAATAGTGACGTGTTTGTGTTAGAATGTATGCTAATATAGAGCGTAAGCCTGATTCATAGCATTATCAAAAATGAATGGCGCGACGTCAATTTCTTAATTAATTTTTGTTTTCGATCCAACGATGTGTCAAATTAACTATTAACAAACCTTCACTGGGTCAGTTCGTGCATTTTTTTATTTTATATTGTATTTTTCGTTGTTTTTATTTATTTATAACCACAAATAGAAGCTTTTATATTAAACCTGAGAAAATGAAAAATAAAAAAAAAATCTAGAGGAAGAAGATATAATTGTGAAACGGTGTTGGAGGAGGTGGAAGAAAATTAAGTGCTTTCTGATTGATTTTATTTCCATTGTTTAACAGAACATGTTATATGTTTTCAGTATAGAAACGCCATATTGTTGGGTAGAAAAAAATCATAATTTTAAAGTTTATTTAATGGATCATGAATAACATTAATATTATATCATGTTTCTATGGAACTTCCCATCGTATGTTTAACTAACCACATAAATAATGGTCATCATCAAATAATTTGATGACATTTTTTTTATTACGACTACCAGCTAGATGTTATTGTGGTCTGTCAAGTCATCTACAATTATTTGTATAGTTAAATAATGTTGGTTTAACGTTTATGTTTTTTTAATAAATCAAATTGACTTCCTGGAATTATTTCGTGTACAAATAATTATTTTAATAACGATATTATTTTTCCCATTAACAAAAATATAGAAAGGAAGTGATATTTTTTTAACAAATGGAGGAGGGGCAGTTTTTTACTCGTGTTAAGGAGGTTTATCGGGTTTACTCAAATGCACAGATGTACTTGAAATTTATATAGCGTATTACCCAGTGCTCCCTCCATGCGTCATATTTTTTTGATTTTTTTTTTTTTGAATCTAGATTTTGAGGTATTGTTGTTGAAAGTTGTTCATTTTAACATAGGTTTATATGGCGAAGATGGACGGTGCGGCTCTTTTTTTGCCCATAACTGAGAAAAAAATGTAGAAATTGTGAAATAAAACTTTTCCATAGATAGCACACAGTATTATCATATTGTTTATGTAAAACTAATGTAAGTTTTGAACATAGTACAGCAGTATTAATTAGAAACAGAAACCAATAATTGCATTTCTGTCTGACTTGAGGATTAATGTGGCAACGTCGCAATCAGCTGACAGCAAGGAGGGAATACATTTGAAAGACTTGATAAAAACGAAATTGATTTCAAACAT
>NW_019416259.1:940968-943732 GCF_000390285.2 Anoplophora glabripennis | reverse complement strand
AGTGGTCTAGTGTACCAAGAGTGGTCTAGTGTACCAAGAGTGGTCTAGTGTGCCCGAAAGTTGCACGTTCGTGACCCAGTGAGTCACGGGAATGGGTAATACACCCCTACAAGAAGAAAAGTACTCCAGTGCAGTACTAACATTTTTGACCTAGTGTGTCAGAAGAAAAGTACTCCAGTGCAGTACTAACATTTTTGACCTAGTGTGTCAAAAGAAAGGCATCCCATTCCAGGAAGTGAGGAGTCAACGGGCTCCCGGAGGTCTGCCAGAGGCTCCACTCGAGGAAGCGAGGACGCTCCCTTGTCAGGATTGGCCGAATGTGAAAACCATGAAGAGAGAATCGCTAAATATCTGATATAGTTTATTTAATTTGCATGCGCGGTTCCTTGCTACTCGATCGGTGATTGTAAATCACAAATGTTTATAAAACAAAGTATGAGTTCATCGATGGGTGGCATAGGAGCGGGCATTGACTAATAAGCAGTGGTTGTATTCAGGTCGAAAATATTAAAGTTATTTTAATCAGTTTTACCTAAATCTTTAATTTTAAAAGTAAACCAAATATTAGTTTTTTAACAGTAGATTTCTTTGCTATAAGATAATGTTTATCGCAAATAATAAGAAGCATAGGACCCCCATGCGCTCCTCACTTCCCTCGGACCCCGATGTACCTCCTTAATTTCTATACCTTTTTACATTTTTGTAGATACTATATTCAAAAGTAATTTCCAAAATACGTAATTAACGAAACAGAAAACCCACAATGTACTCTTATTATTTTCTTTCTTAGAACTAATAATGGCGGTCGTGCCTAAGCTTAAACCGCAAGTTAATCAATTCGTATTGTCATTATGATTAACGGTCTAAAATTAGCCGTTATATGTGGTATTTCTTACGTATTTGGACAGAACGTGTCAGTTCCCGGGGATCGACCTTGAAGAAGAACCGATTTTGTGGTTGATTTGATTGGGGTATCAACACTACAGTCATTTCAAATTTACCATTCTTAATATAGATTTAATATTTTGTGTGGGAAAACCACAAAGAACTAGTTAGTATGCATCGCAGAGGGTATAATTAAGTAAACCCAGTTTGAGCGTTTTGATATGTCAATTAAAGAATTAAAAACAAATGTTGTGCTTCAAGGATCAGAACCTGGGCCACGCCTCTTCCACTTTTATGCACATTTTCAATTTTCTTGTATTGGAATGGAGAGTTGTTTTTTCTCCTATCTTTGTGAATGTAACATTACAAATATTAAATTCAAATCACATGTAGCTGCAATAATTCTACAGTACTGGGGCACAGCATTGTTACACTGACATTCCAAACCCAGTGATTAGTTGAGGCAGTTGGTAATGATAATGATGCTCGAACAGAATGCTCGCGTGCTTTTATCTTTATTAAAAAAAAAATAGTTTGAATTGTAGTTTATCGAAGGGAATGACACGTAATGTCATTTCGTACATTTTTGTGTTATACAGTATTTAAAGAAATCAATAAAATTCCATAACTTCGTAGAAACAATGGAACGCGATTAAATAAAAAAAAAAACATGGTAATTATCTGCTACTTACTTAAAGTTATAGTTAAACAAGGCGAAAACCTCGCATTCGTTGGAGAAATTTTCCGACTCGATTTTTTTGCATATTCAGATTCGTGAGATGGTCCTTAAACAATGTAAATGTACAAAAAACTTTAAGACTAAAGCTTGTTCTTGTTGTAGGAAAAACTATGTCACTTGTGCACCTTTATGTGGTTGTAACATAGAACAGTGTGAGAATTCTTATGATTGAATAAATGTGTGATAATAATATGCAGTATTAAATAAATGTTCCATAATAAAAATCAAATGTATTTGATACTATTGCCCTTTTATTTTTTTTCTGCACTCTATTCGTACAATTTTGAATTAATTAAATAAAATTATTATGGATTATGAAATTTAAATAATCAATTTTTACATTATTTTATAAGTAATAATAGTACTTAGAATGCTAAATTGAAAGAACATAAGCTGAAGCTGCTAGCGCTAGACGAAATAGCGAATCCGCGTATGAGAGAGGCGCGCGGCTCATAGCGATTTATTACAATTAAAAAACGAGGCTTTAGAATAATGTGAGTCCCAAAAACTCTTCAGCATCTTGTAGGGGGATGTTTAAACTTTAATTTAGGTACCTGACAACATCAAAAATAATAATTTTTAACCCGGAAATCGGCCGTTGAAAATCGTCATTTTCGCATTTTTAGCAACTTAAATTGTTTATAACTTTAAAACTATCAATTTTAGAGGCATAGTGCACTATGCACTACGTATAGGAACGTTTTTGTTTATAATGTGCCAAAAAAACCTAAAAAAAAAAACAATTATTTACAGTTTGTTTAAAAAATGTTTGTTTAAACAAATGGGCACCAGATTTCCGGCCGGCATCATCTTGATTCATGTCAAGGAACATCTCACGAATCTGAATATACAAAAAAATCGTGTCGGAAAGTTTCTCCCACGAATGCGAGCTACATTATTGTAAAATTGTCTAAAGGAACATAATACAAGACATCTCTCGTCTCGTGAGTCAAAAACTTTTATTAGCTAACTTTTCTATTTAAACAAATAAGTGAGGAAAACAGTTTTTTCACTTTGCAGGGAAAACCATCAATTTTAGCGAAAAGTGACTCTCAGACAGCTTATAGGGAGTAAAATTATCTACAAAATGAGACTGGTTAAATTAAAATCGGTTAATAAACAAAAAAGTTATTGCAAAAA
>NW_019416259.1:932626-938605 GCF_000390285.2 Anoplophora glabripennis | reverse complement strand
GAGTCACTTTTCGCTAAAATTGATGGTTTTCCCTGCAAAGTGAAAAAACTGTTTTCCTCACTTATTTGTTTAAATAGAAAAGTTAGCTAATAAAAGTTTTTGACTCACGAGACGAGAGATGTCTTGAATTATGTTCCTTTAGACAATTTTACAATAATCTAGCGGATAGGACTTTTTTCGAGTTTCTCTTTTATTTTCGCTAATTTTCCTGGTGTATTGTCTAAGTGGAAGTTCAGGCAGTTAAATCTAATGGATCACATTTTCGCTTACTGTTCTTCGCCTTCCTGATCCAGGTAAATCTTTTATACTTTCTTGGTTTTTTGTAGCTCGACTAATTCTCTGGTCTGGATACTTATGGTGAAATAAGTCACATACCTCCTGTTGAATACGGATTTTATCTCCGCGTCCAATCCTAATTAAAATTTTTACATTTACATTTACTAATTGACCTGTTTCAGCGATTTTTTTAAATCTGAACTGGAAAAAAAATGAATTTTGTTCCATCATTTTGGGTCACACTGTATAACTTTGCTTGTTACAGGTCTGGAGATGTCGGCGCCATGCAAACAGGTGACTCTGTCAAGATTTTTCAACAGCAACGTACAGCTAATAGCGAAAATGTGTCCTAGATGTTACGAAGAGTGTACGGATATTAAAATACTGAGCATTAACGTGTCCTTCCTCAGACAAGTAAGCAACAACTTTCAGAGCCTAGATATAAAGATATTGGACGTATTAAACAGTGTTTATTGGGGTTTAGAAGAAGAAAATGGTGACGAATTTATTGGTTTTACTGAAGCAGACATTGGTAAGTCTATGAAAAGTTATGAAAACTTCAAGAAGGCGATAGATGAACATGTGAGGACTGTCGAAAATTGCCTTCACAGAAACGACGCTAATAATAATATCGATAAAGGGAACTTCCTTGGATTTTCCTTTGAGGAAATGGGCAAGTCTGAGGAGAGTTACAAGAAGTTCGTGGGAATCAAGAAACTAGTGCGCTACAAAATGTATAAAAGGGTCAGTTTGGACATGGGAAAACTGTGTGGTACTAGAAGGAGTGCGTGTCACAGAAAAACGACTAGAAGGAAAGGAACAGATCAAGGAAAAGAATCGGAATATTTTAAACGTGAAGCGAATTATAGCGAATATTTTTCAAAGCCTGTAAAGTGTTTCAATGAAAGAATTAAAGAAGAGAAAGTCGACTTCGAAGAGGAACACTGTGAACACAAACCAGATTTGGTGAAGACTGATTCTGAATTGGTAGACTACGAAGCAAAATACTTCAGGGCTCTCAAATATGATCAGTTCTTCACCAAAGCAATAAAAAAAGAAGGAGATCTCATAGAAACCAAACCACCCCTGTGGGTGCCTCCAAGGTCCCCCCACAACCTCATCGAGGAGGTTCTATCTCACGACCCGTGGGCCCTCCTGGTGGCCACAATCTTCCTCAACAGAACCAGCTGTATGTGCGCCAGGCCCTACGTCTTCTGGTTCCTGTCGGAGAACCGCGACCCTCTCGCAGTGCTGGGGAAGTATCCCGAGGACCTGGAGAAGTACTTCGACAAGCTAGGCCTGCAGAAGACCAGGGCGGTGCAGGTGTGGAGGATGTCCCACGATTTCGTGTATAAGGATTGGAGGAACGTGAAGGACCTGTACGGCATCGGGAGCTACGGGGAGGCCGCTTTCAGGATGTTCTGCCAGGGGGATTTCAGCGTGGCGCCCAAGGACCGGTTTTTGAGGATTTACAAGGCTTGGTTCGAGAAGATACGGATGGGACAAGGCTGCGCAGATCTCGAGAACCTCAAAGGTAAGGATTGTTCATGAACGAATTAAAAAAAAAGTTTGTTATTCAATTTTTCTCGCTGGTATCAATTGGTATAACAATACATAGCGAACACGCTCAGATGCGTACCAAATTACTGATAATTTCGAGTGATTAGTGGCACAAAATTATATACTGATCACTCTAACGAGTCCAACAAATTACGTACCGCGAAACGTATAATTTGCTGTAATGCAGATCCTAACGTCACCTATTTTTCCTGCGATCCTCGCTAAAGTACTGACATTTCACGGTGTAGTGGGACTCAAATTCCCCTCGAAAACAAACAGGTAATTAAGTCCGATGTTTAACCGGAAAAAAAGTCGAAAACACATCACAAAGCGTGTGAAATTAATTCGGATGACGCACAAATGTTATTAACTATAAAAAAAAAATGGTAAACTCTTCATTCAGATCGTACATGACTGTTTATACAGGGTGTATCTAAAGGGTCTGTACAACGCTCCACCAGATAAGTCGAATAACATTTTCTTTAATATCTTCCGGTTACTTCGAGGTCTTTTCGTGAAATTTCGTATGCGGAGATTTTTTGGGATTCGAATTTATCGACGGTTTCGTTGTATCTTCTAGAGGGCGCCACAAGCGACCATTAGGACGTATTTAAACTGCCAAAACTTTTTTGTGCCACACCTTGGGCTGGAAAAATTTTTTCCCCCAACTTTTCTGCTTAAAAATATCTTGCTAATATCTCTAATGGCAACCTTTTTCAACTAAAAGGCATTTTAATTTGTAAATGCATAATAAAATTTGTTTAAAAGTTATTTTCAACTCTACTGATAAATAGTCCAGGCGGTATTTGTGTTAAAAAGTGTATAACCTTAACGGCTTCTAAATAACATCAGAAATGATAGTTTTTCTATGCAAATAAAAAAAAACGTGGGCTTAATTGTTATTGCAAAAAGAGTATAAAAAAATAGTTAAAAAAAATCATTTTTTTCTTGGATTTCTCGTCGACAACTTAGCAACTATTCGTTTTAGACAAAAATGGAAGAGGAAAAAAAGTTTTGTAATTAAATTTTGTACAAGATAGAGTTAGTTGCAATTCGAAAAAATAATTATTGTTATTGCAAAAATCGGAAAAACATTTAAAAAATTGCAAAAAATGCAAGTTTATTTGTCAATTTTTTTCAGACACTTGAATAATACCTAGGATCTTCATACTTTTCCCAATTAAACTTCTTAGTGCATAGAATCATCACACCAAATTCCATCCAATTCGATAGTTTTTACTTTATTTTTTACTTTATTGTTTAATTTTTTTTTAATTAAGAAATTTTCAAAATCAAAATTTCTAAAAATCTGAAGCCTTTAAATACTTGAAAATTTCACCACAAAAAGAAAAGCTCTCAAGCTTTAAAATGCTTTTTGAAAAATTCGAATCGGTCGATTAGGTGAGCCGTGGTGATTGTTTAAACATTTTTGCAATTTTCGCGCTTATAAACATTTGCAATAATTTAATGGTTTTTTTCATTTTTTTTAAATTTTAAAATATGGTTTGAAAGTACTCGATGAGACGAGTATTTAAAAAAAAAACTGATGATCTGCCCATTATTTTCGGAGTTATAGCCTGTTAAAGTTAATCCTTATTTACAGCAAAACTATAAGGGTATAAGGGCTGATACTTCATTGATTTCACGCGGTCTTGAATATCTTTGGGTGACATTTTAAATGGGACGCCCGTGATTGCAAATTTTGAATTTATATATGGAAAGTACTCGGAATGGCAAACCTATTAGTTCAAAAAACAGCCCTTATACCCTTATAGTTTTGCTGTAAATAAGGATTAATTTTAACGGGCTATAACTCCGAAAATAATGGGCAGATCATCAGTTTTTTTTTAAAATACTCGTCTTTCCGAGTACTTCCAAACCATATTTTAAAGTTACAAAAAAATTGAAAAAACATTAAATTATTGCAATTATTTTGTAAGCGTGAAAATTGCGAAAATGTTTAAACAATCACCACGGCTCACCTAATCGTCTGATTTTCAAAAATATTTTAAAGCTTGAGAGCTCTTCTTTTTGTGATGAAATTTTCAAATATTCAAAGGCTTTAGATTTTTAGAAATTTGATTTTGAACATTTTTTAATTTAAAAAAAAAATTAACAATTATTAAGTAAAAACTATCGAACGGAATTGGATGAAATTTATTGTGATGATTCTAAGCACTAAGAAGTTTAATTGGGAAAAGTATGAAGATCCTAGGTATTATTCAAGTGTCTGAAAAAAATTTACAAATAAACTAGCATTTTTTGCAATTTTTTAAATGATTTTTCCGATTTTTACAATAACAATAATTATTTTTTCGAATTGCGACTAACTCCATCGTGTTCAAAATTTAATTACAAAACTTTTTTTCCTCTTCAATTTTTGTCTAAAATGAATAGTTGCTAAGTTGTCGACGAGAAATCCAAGAAAAAAATGAATTTTTTTGCTAATTTTTTATACGTTTTTGCAATAACAATTAAGCCCACGTTTTTTTTTATTTGCATAGAAAAATTATTATTTCTGATGTTATTTAGAAGCCGTTAAAGCAAAAAACTCAGATCATATACGTTTTACCCAATTCGAAACAGATACCGCCCGGACTAAAACGAAATTAGGAGCAATCGTTTATTAGCAAAAAATATGCCTTTAAAAGAAACAGATCATTTACAATTTTAAATTTCGTTTATTTAACAATTTTACTGCAAATAGAATTGACAGAGTAAAAAACATACTTTCTAAAAACAATATAATCAATCTAACACAATCTAAACAATATAACCAAAAAATAACTATTATTATTGACCTGTCTTAAAAGAGGTTCAAAATGTCCACCACCTACATGCATCCAGAAATTAATTCTATGCAAGAAGAAAATTTCAGTTTAAAAACGTAACAACAGGCAACACCGATAAACAAACACGTACTAGCGAGTTCGGGAACTGATCAGTGACGGCGTAGTCAGTTTAAGTGCAGTTGAAAAATCGAATCTATTATAACTCTGTTGTTCATTCGATTTAAATAAAAAATATTTCAGATTAGCATTCTGGGGAACTACTACCTTCAAAGAACTGTTCCCTATTTACAAATACACCATGTACAGAAGTTCACGTGGCACGTTTTCAGTGTAATTAAGCCTGTTTGAAACCAGGGCACTCTTTAACCAACTGCAATATCCTGATAAGACCAATTGAAGGCGTATCGTCGATATTTTTTTCTCTTGCCACTAAAACAAAAGAAATGCCAATTATTTTGCTTTATCGCTTTTACCGTCATAACTTTTATCAGACTGCACTATAAATAGGGAGTTATTTGAATTTCTTTTTAATTTTTTTTTATGGACTTCAAGGAAATTAGCTTGACATTCAAAACATATATCAGTACATACATAAATAACCCCATAACTATTTCAAGAAAAACACTTAGCGCGAAATATATCGTTCAGTATCGCAGTTTTATGCAAAAATTATTGTTGTTCAAGTCATTCCAATGGTATTAATAAGTAACTAATAAGTTATAGACTACCACACCGAAGTAGGCTATATTTTTGCTGATTTCTGTACTGTTACAATTCTCTACACTACCTACTTCTAGTTGCCCTTCATTTATAATCTTTGTATTTCCTAAATTTTATTATACCCTTTCGCAACATTTGAAACTAGGCCAAGCAAATAAGATTTTTACTCGAAAAAAGGTCTATCCGCGAGATTATTGTAAAATTGTCTAAAGGAACAATACAAGACATCTCTCGTCTCGTGAGTCAAAAATTTTTATTAGCTAACTTCAGACAGCTTCTAGAGAGTAAAATTATCTACAAAATGAGACTGGTTAAATTAAAATCAGTTAATAAACAAAAAAGTTATTGCAAAAAAAACAAGAAAAGTGCCCTTTTTTAATTTGTTTATAACTATCGCATTTATTGTTAAAATTTTATAAAACCTATGACAAGTTGAGGGCTTTGTCATACTTCAAAAGTGTGCCAAAAGTGGGCGCTGTAGGTGCAATAGTTTTCGCACAATTCTATTTGTTTATAACGGAGGCTCCAAAAGTTATGAACTTTAAGCCTCTGTACAGACGTTAATTTTCAATCAAACATGATTCTGAAAGCGTCATTGTAATCTTAAAGACGCAATTAAGCGACCTATTAA
>NW_019416259.1:929842-931763 GCF_000390285.2 Anoplophora glabripennis | reverse complement strand
TTTTTTTTGCAATAACTTTTTTGTTTATTAACCGATTTTAATTTAACAAGTCTCATTTTGTAGATAATTTTATTCCCTATAAGCTGTCTGTGAGTCACTTTTCGCTAAAATAGATGGTTTTCCCTGCAAAGTGAAAAAACTGTTTTCCTCACTTATTTGTTTAAATAGAAAAGTTAGCTAATAAAAATTTTTGACTCACGAGATGAGAGATGTCTTGTATTATGTATATAATGTAATAATCTCGCGGATAGGACTTTTTTCGAGTAAAAATTTAATTTGCTTGGTCTAATACTACCGTACGTAGTATAGAGTTCACTGCCTTTTCGCAACATTTGAAACCCCGTCCAGACCTAAGCGTCTTCAAAACGCACAAAAGCCAAGTCACTCTCAACCTCAGCGTTTGCACTCGTATTGTTTTCTATTACGAGCTATGACGAATCGGGTTCAAACCTCGAACGGCTGGAAACTGGGTTAAAAACGTTTCTTAATGCCGGCGTTCGATCTCCGTCCTCCCCGACACAAAAACCCGATAGCTGCGAAGTCATTACTTCTTTCCATTATCCTCATCCGTTTTTGCCCCGTCGTAATAATAAATTAAAATCGATCCGTCGTCACATTTTTGCATCTCTATTATCTATTTCCTCATGGTAACCTCAACTTTTTTGTGCTTTGAAACTTGAATTCGATAAACTACGCATTGTGGAGTACAAATATCGATAACAGTCTGTGTGATCTACAGAACTGGACATGGGCACCTTGTATATCTTTGGTAATTATAAATCACCATATTTTGGGTTTCCCCACATATGACCCTGCTCTGTATCGGTTCTTATGCGAAACGCCCTGTATTTCTTTCTCAGAACGTTTCAGTAAACAGTAGGCGTACCGTGCCTTCTCTTTTCCTTCCTCTCTCCAATTCGTTATTCATGAATATATCTCGTGAAAACAAAAAACCACATGACTGTGGTGGTGTCACCTCGCCCATCTGGGTTCAGTTATGAACACATGTGCATATTTATTAGCGATTGCTACACATGTCACCGTTACTTCGACGTCAGAGGTTGATGTCTGATATTTGGACGGGTGTCCCCCAGAAACTCGTATAACACTGACGCACTTTTTCGGCGTTAAGTGTGCTGCACTGAATGTTAAATGTCTCGTCCGAACTTTGTAGATGGTTCCACACTTCCACTTCTCGCCGGGAGCCTCTTGGACCATGGGATGGTCATACCTGACGCAACTATTTCTCTCGAATTCCGTTTTTACGTGTCTGTCGACCTTATTATTTTTTAAGTTGTAAATAAACAGAGTCGAGTTGTTACATGCAGATATATTCAACCGCTGTAAGGTAATAATAATCCTCAACTGCAAAATTTACCAACCTCGCTATTCGAAATAATAGTCCATTGAAATGAAGGCTGAACCTCCATTTTTTCCTCTGTCGATCAAACCTGGGCGCAAATATGTTTTCGACCCTCAGGAATCCGAAAATTTTTGACCTAGGTGGTCAGGAAAGGGGTCAAAAGGTCAAAAAACCGTAAAAAATTAGCAAATATCTCGTAAACTACGGCAAGTAGCAAAAAAATAATGGCAACATCGTGTTCCCAGGGAAATTTTACATCGATTTTATGCTATTGCTTATTAAAATTAAATAAATTTATGTCATGTTTTGGACAATTACTAAGGAAGAGAGGGGAAGTGTATATCTCCGGCGGTGAAACCTATTTGGGGACTAGTAGAGCGCGCACGCTACATGTATCGGCTGACTCGCAGTTGACAGCTCTAGCAGGTGTGTCTTTGGAATATAATGCGATTTCAAATATAATTAGCCTGCAGTTGTAGTGGATTTTTTTTTGCTACTTTAATTTTTAAATGGAAAACCAAAAATATTACTAATGATTAATGAATGAACAGAAAAAAA
>NW_019416259.1:914615-928038 GCF_000390285.2 Anoplophora glabripennis | reverse complement strand
ATGACATAAATTTATTTAATTTTAATAAGCAATAGCATAAAATCGATGTAAAATTTCCCTGGGAACACGATGGCGCAATTATTTTTTTGCTACTTGCCGTAGTTTACGAGATATTTGCTAATTTTTTACGGTTTTTTGACCTTTTGACCCCTTTCCTGACCACCTAGGTCAAAAATTTTTGCGGATTCGGATTCCTGAGGTTCGAAAACATATTTGCGCCCAGGTTTGATCGACAGAGGAAAAAATGGAGGTTCAGCCTTCATTTCAATGGACTATAAACGAAACACTCGATCTAAAGAACAGTACACCCGAATGAAAAACGGCATTAAGAAAATCGGTTGCATCGCACAATTCCCAAAACTGTTTTATTTTTGTTTCAGCCGCCACGCCCTAGATGCCTCGGCGGGTTTCTCTGTCAATGCACAAAATTTCTACGTGAAAAACACACCAACCGCGTCTCCGTTCCATTCGTCCCTTTCGTAATACGGTTCCAGATAGGACCCGGACTTCTGGAGACGTAAACTAACCGGTCTCGGTGACTTTAACAGATGACAGCATGGATGACATTTCCAACAGCGTGCAGGCTAGACACAATCAGATCAAGCGGTGCAGGATAGAGGTGGAGCGGGCCATAGCAGAGCTTAAGGCTAAAAGGGTATTCTTCGTCGCCGTTACGAGACATATGTAAGTCTGTAGATGTTGTGATATACTCGTATTGCAAGTACATAGTGTTGCGTTTTTCAAAACTATAAAGTTTTAAATTAATTACCAAACTGTAATTGAATTAATTCAGTTTTTCCAAAAGGCAAGGGTTTAATTCTAGTCTAAGGATGTTATATTTTTGAAAAAATCTTTAAGTCGTCCGCATAAAACAGTTTAGAGCAATAATAAGCATAATGAACAGCAAGGGTCCTGGAGTTGAACCCTGAGGTACTCCAGAAGTGGGAACATAGCTGGTAGAATAAAAACCATTGGCGAGACTCATATTTGTGTTCTATTGTATAAAGATGTCCTAATAGTTGTTGCAAACGCTAAAGTTCGCCATTTTATAAAGTAAAATTGCCAATCAGGTACAAGGATTGATTCATATAATGACCTAAAATTCGCTTTTTGAAATTATTATTTCCTTTTATCTAAATTAGGTTAAAATCTGAGCTCACGAACTTCTCATGAAAATAACATCACTAAGAAAAATTACTAATAGTCCAACCAACAACCAAATTGCAATTGGAGAAAAAAAATGTTACCTGGACTTTTATAAGTGGAAATGGTAAAGGGGCTTATAATAAACGTAAAAAAATAAATGTGTGAGCAGGGGTCAAAAAAAAAAGGTTTTTAGCTGTCATGTAAAATTTTTCCTGAGTACGTTTTCCTCTGAACGCTTTCAAAATATCTATTGGAGGGAGTCATAACAGTAGAAAAGTCAATACAGCACTAAATATCCAACTTTTTTTAATCAATAATTTAAAAAGTTGTACCTAATAAAAAATAATACGAATTTATGAAATGTTTTATTGTCTCTAATTAGTATTGCTAATAGTAGTAAAAAAATTGTTGAATATTTTGAGCGGTATTAACTTTTATACTGTTATTATGATGACTTTCATCAATAGATATTTTGAAAGCGTTCAGAGCCGTACTCAGGAAAAGTTTTAAATGATAGCCAAAACAAAGTAAAAACCTTTTTAAACGATTACAATAGCAGTTTCATCTAATTCAGAATTAAAAATGGCTTTAAATTTTATCACAAAAATAGCAGCGATGTATTTAAAAAAAAATTACCTTATGATGGCCCCTCGAAGACAAAACGTCGGCTTGCAAAAATGTTGACGCCATTGGATAGAGCAAAAAAAGTGGCACTGTAAATATGCAATTTATTTTAAAATTCCCTTTCAAATAAAGCCAGAAAAAAAATAAAACGATTGCAAAATTTCGTGTTTTTCCGGATATCTCCGGAACTAAATCCCGAATTTTAAAACTTTCTAAACGGCTTATTGTTAGATATAAAAAAACACAGCTTTTTTCTAATTTGAGCCAGTCCGTATCTCTTACCGTTTCCTAGATCCTAAAGCTATCCCATGTTTATCTTGGACACACTGTATATCTATGAATTTATCAAAATTTTAAAAAAATAAGCACACTAATCGATCCTACGGAAAAAATTATTATTTATTTTATTTATTCACTATTCGACTTAGATGTTTATAGCAATACTGTACAAAAATAAAGTTTTGTGTCAAACAATGAGACAATTTTTTTGTATTTTTTTCCGTACAATTGAATGGTGTAAGTAATCAGTTTTTGAATTTTTTTAAATTTAAGCAAATTATCAACAATTACTGAAAAATTCATTATCGCAAGTAATTTTTTATTTTTTTTACATTTTTGAACATGTTTTTGAATTGTGATTACAGATTTTTTTATTTCACCAAAGAGTATACGTCAAAACGAAAAAAATTATCACCGGCAGAACTCTGTACGATGATTTTTCTAAATAGAATTTTTCTTTGAAAAAAAATGTTTTAGACCAGAAAAAATTAATATCGCGGAAACTTCTTGATTTTTTTATCTTAAAAAAATTGTGGTTATTTAAGACACAGAAAGGTATACTTTCACCAAGTGTCGTCAAAATTAAATTATTTTTACGGAAATGAGAAATGAAAAACGAAAATAAGAATAAAAACGTTTTTCGCATTTTTCTCGGAAATTTTAACGTTGTCTTAAAAAGTGACCTTTACAAAAGTTGTAGATTTTTGCATAATCTACAACTTTTGTATTGGATACTTTTTTGTTTGACGTCAACTTTCGCCAGAAATCCCAGTGATACAATTTTTCACAACTTTTCAACCCCCCAAATCAACCCTCCGCCACCCCTGCGCACGCATTTATCTATTTTTTCATTTATTATAAGCCCCTTTACCATTTCCACTTATAAAAAGTCCAGGTAACAATTTTCTTCTTTTTCCCCTCTAAATGAGTTGTTTCGATCGGTCTATAAAAGCAAATTCTTTTGCTGATCGACACGACACTTCCGTAGTGATCTTAGCTAAAAAGATGACCTCCATATTTTTACTACCCACATTTTTCCATAGTTTTGTAAAATGGCGGAAAAAGAATCGGTTAACAGTTAATTTGTATCAAATATATCAAATTTCTTTAGTGAGATTTTCTTCAATTTTCATTTTCATTTTCATGTTGAAATTAAAGTTACTTATCCTGGCTATCGTCATTACAGTTTTGGCAGAAAATTGCAAATGTAAATGGAAATATAATGTAAAATTTTGACACGTTTTCCATCAGAAGAAGAGTCACATCTTTAGTTATTACTTTATTAATTTGTTTGATTTTCTTTAGTCCTATTAAATACAGTCTATGCATGTTTTCTTGACATCAAATAGTATTATAAGATTTAAATTTACCTTGAATACATCTAAAAACAATTCATTTTCAAGTTTTCAAAATGTAACGTAAAAAATGGTTCACTTGGTATAATTTCCTTTGGGTACATCTTATTATACTTTGTGTGTTCCGAAGCTTTAACATTTTTGACTTATTTTTAGCCACTTACCGTGAAGGACACTGTACTTGTTGAATAGTTTTTCAATTGTAGTAGTACGAGTGAGAGTGACGTCAGATTTTGGACTTTTTGTAAACGATTTGCATGAAAACATTACTACAAATTTTATTATTCTTTTTGCAATATCGACACGACAGTTCCTTAGTGATCTTACAATTAGACCAGGGTCTACAATAGTTAACGTTTCTAAAAATCGATATTTTTTCGTCAACATTTGTAATGCCGTATTTTTTTTATTTAGGTTAGTTTAAATGTGTTTGTTTTTGTCTGCTTTCATAGCTAGGAGATGACCTTTGATATATGCAGGACTCAGCCAAGTATGTAGGCTTGCCGTTAACGAGTGATATGACATTACAACTCGGGTTTTTCCGCGTTCCGTTTTTATTAATTATTATTGAAAGGGAGTATTGATTTTTTACACTAACGAATTATGAGTATGAATATTATAAAAAAATTAATAAATGAACACATTTCATTACACAATCCACTTATAAACACTTGTTTTGAGTTACCCTTTAGACAACAAAGCCTTACTGCTGTTGAAGTGACGTCACAGTGCGGTGTAAACAAGGCTTAATATATTTTTTAAGAGATTATGTTGATATAGAGTTCGGTATTTACAAAAATGCTTTGTAACGGCTGTGTAACTATTTAAATTCGTGATAATCCTTGACTCATACGGTTCCAACGCGTTTCCTGATACTGCCAGCATTCCTTTGTCGACGCCAAAGACTCCTGGTACGACTTAAGGCCTAAAAATGAAACAGGCGCGGAAGCGTTTATTCTCGGCGCGCCGTACGGTCGTGACACACTTCCGAGGCGATAAACGGGCAAAAACGCGAGGTTGAAGAACCAGCGCTCACCCTGTATAAGCGATTATAATCAGGGAACTACGCGGTACCTGAGATATTTATTTATTTTGTTGCGGCGACCGTTCTTAATAATTAACTGCATTAACGTGATTTATTGTTATTTTATCGAACGAGCATTGGAGCATGGCCGCGGGCTCTTTAATACCTATTCGCCATTAGCATTGTTTAGAAAAAGGCCGTAAATCGTTAGGTGTGTTACGCAACGAGAAAATTACCAATTTGTTTTCCTGGTTTTCCTCGCCACAAAAACGGAATAGTTCATCGATCTTATTTATAGTACTAGATACTGCATAGGCCCAATTTGTTATGTTCAAGGGGGATCTTAAGGTCCTTTACTTTTGATTGGCTCCTTATCCCATTACAATTAGTAAAACTAATTTTAAAAAATTATTTCAAGATTAGAGTGCATCACGAGGTATTTAAGATAAAAGATATAATGTACAAACCAGACTCGGAAGCTTACTGACAAAAACAATTTTATTTAAAAATCTATAAACAAATTTTTTATCGATGTTGTCACAGTATTAATTGCAATTAGAATGATTCAATATCAAATAGAGGTATTGTAAATATACAATAACTTACATATGTAGTTTATATCCTTTATTTTGTTATTTATTCATTACTTATTTCTGGTAATAGTAGTTCTTAACAATTAATAAAAGTTTTATCTTAATAGGTACATTTTATTTGACACTAATTTCTTTAAAAGCGAGATGTTGGAAGATCACTGTAAACTTTAACTTTACATTATACTACCATCAAATTTCAAAACTAATAAGTTACTTGAAGAGGAAAAAAGGTTTTAGAATTGAATTTTGCACAATATACTGCAAGTTAAAAATGTTAAATTTATTACCGATGTTGTGAAATAGCAATAATTGATGAAAAAAATGCAAAATAATCTAATAATAAGATTTTTGAATAATTTTTTAAAAATATTTTGATTACTCCGAGGTGATTCTAATTTTGGTAAAAAAACCTTTAGAGTATAATAAAACAACACACCAAATTTCATTAAAATCGGTTCTATAGTTTTCGCAAAATAATTTTTTTTTAAATATTTTGAAAAAAATTGTCAAGTTTTCAAAATGTTGCACAGCCTCAAATAAAGCATCTAGATACTTGAAAATTCTTTCACATAGAAAAGACCGCTCAACCTTTCAAATGGACTTCGGAGCAATTAAAATATTTAAAAATAATTATCCAAAAATCTTTATTATTTTGCCATTTTTTCATACCGATGTTGCAAAATAGCAAATTATTGCTATTTTGCAACATCGGTAATAAATTTAAACATTTTTAACTTGCAGTATATTGTGCAAGATTCAATCCTAAAACTTTTTCCCTCGTCAATATTCTTCCAAAATGCATAGGTTCCAAGATATAAGTAAAAAACTCAGTTAAATAGGTATACCTATTATTAAATTTTTTAAACATTTTTGCAATTTTGAAAATGTTCCGGACCTCTCCCAGATCTAGGGATCACACTTTTATTATGTGAGTTGTACTGAAGGAAATCCAGAAAATATTTGCATTATCTTGGCTTCTAATGGACCAACTTCCATCTTTTTTTAATCCGAATATCCTAACGCCAACTCTCTAATTTGCACATATTTTGTTATAAACAAAGTTTATTATATATGCATTAAATATACTGTATATTTTACCCTATGCTATTACATTTTTTCAATGAAAAAATTTGTTTACGTATGATCGCCACGGTAGCGCAGTCGGTCGAGAGTGCGGTGGCAAGCATTTCTCGGCCAGGCTTCCTATTCTGGTCCGGGTTCGATCCCCGGTGTCGGCACTGGGAATGTCGATGGATAATGGGTGTTTGTCCGCGTTTTTTCAAGTGTAGCCCCCTTCTGCACCGCCTTTGACTTTGGATTTGGGGGTTGTCTCATTTCTGTGGTGTGTTTTATGTTTTATGTTTTTTTATGTATTTCAGCGCTTTGAATATGAATGTATTTTAAATAATTATTACAATTATTTAAATAATTTTTATTTAAACAAATTAAAAAAAAATATTTTGAAATTATTCTCTTTGTTAAATACAGATAAAATTAAGAAAAAATAGTACTTTAAAATTATAATTTTTGAAAATAACTAAATTGCAAATTGATAAATGTAAACTAATTGTTTAACAATAAAAAAAAGATTGTTAACTTTAAAAATTTACTGTGGCCGTCCTAATCAACCGATTTCAATGTTTCAATAATCATTTGAAAGGTTATTTTTCAAAAAATTATTTTGCGAAAACTACCGAACCTATTTTAATGAAATTTGGTGTGTTGTTTTATTATACTCTAAAGTTTTTTTTTTACCAAAATTAGAATGCCCTCGGAGCAATTAAAATATTTTTTTTAATTATCCAAAAAAACTAGATTATTTTATCTTTTTTTCATCAATTATTGCTATTTTGCAACATTGGTAATAAATTTAAACATTTTTAACCTACAGGATATTGCGCAAAATTCAATTCTAAAACTTTTTTCCTCTTCAATATTCTTCCAAGATATAAGTAAAATACTCAGATGAAATAGGTATTTTTGCAATTTTGAAAATGTTCCGGACCTCGCCCAGATCTAGAGATCTACACTTTTATTATGTGAGTTATAGTGAAGGTAATCCAGAAAAAAATTGCTTGCCCCCTCTCACATCCACCTCAAAACAGATCCGCCGTGGTGTTTATTCCTTGGAAAATTAATCTATTTCGCCAACTGAAGTTGTCAAGTTGGTTAGTACTTTTGAGATTGTCGTAATAATTATATTAACATTTCGCGTCACCGCAGAAATTTAACATAATTTCTATTTCGCTTGATAAGATTCAATTAGTCGCCGTAACTATTTCATTAAAGTATTTGCCACTAATTATTTGTACATACACACGTAGCTACAACATACATAGAACTGATAAGGCGGCACATAACACTTACCTAACCGTGGACACGTTATCTGAGGATATTGCCGCTGGGATAATTTAACGGTTACATGGTAATGGGCCCGATATCTCTTACAATGACAATTATTCTAGTGCTGGTTATAAATACTTGATACTATTTGAGTACCTTCTATGTTTGGAAGGTTTAAAAAAAACAAATCTCGACAGAACCGTCCTGGCGCAAAAGCAAAGTGAGCCCTCGCTTTGGAGTCTAATAGATCAGCTAAATGGAAGGCTGCTTTTAGATTTAACCTCAAATGAATGCGTAGAAGACCTATTGCGTTCTCTTGCAATATACTTGAAAGTGAGGTTTGGAATTCTGGAACGGTGTGAGTGTACCAATCGACAGTAGAGTTTAGTTTGAAGTAGTTTCAAAGGTTGATAAGTGATGATGCACCATTAAAGTGTGACAGAATTATTTAACCCGCTGGAGGACTTAAAAAATTGTTACATTATTTTTTGTGGAATTTAATTCTAGAACTTTTCTTACTCTTGTTAGTTTTCAAAAAACTTTGTCGTTTTCAACAAAAAAACGAATAACTAATAATGCGTAATGCGTAAAATCATCGAATTTTCAAAAGTTGGCTATGAATTTAAACGTCAAACTTGACGATCAGGAAAAAAGTCATTTAATTTTAGTAAATGTTTGCTGTGTGTTTTGAAAATGGCCGGGAAGTGTCCATTTAGCGAAAAAATTAACATGCTAGCAGGTTTCTGTGAAGGAAACTACAGGAGTGTTGAAGAATGTCGGAAAAGATTTCCATATCGTGTAATCCTCCGTAGAGAAACATTTTCCAATGTTGAAAGTCGGGCTCGAGAAACAGGAAACTTTTCCAGTAACACTCGAGAACGTGCTATTGCAATCAGGGCACAAGGACTTATTTTGATTACAATTGAAGATGACCCACATATCAGTACTAGAATTCCATCTCCACAAAGTGGTATATCGCAAACTTCTGTGCACCGTGCAGTGATCAGACGTAATCTACTACACCCATATCATATCCAAAAAGTGCAAGAATCGAATGATTTGGTTAAACGAATGAATTTCTCTCAATTTTACATCAGTTAAATCTAGTCCATTTTCGATGGGAGTCCAAGGTATTTCAGAAACTACTAAATATGATAAATCTGACACAACGTTCTCTAGCTCGATTTTCATGGCAAACTCGACTGTTAAATCAGAAATTTGTTATCTTCATTTGTTTCTGAGTTACAGGACGTTTCTCGTTATTGTGACATTTTTGAACATATCTGTATCTCAGCTGTTAAATAAGTTAGAGTTAAAGTGAAAACTGCTCAAGACTAACTCTTTGACGTAGAATTTAATGCCGGTATTAGATTTTTAGTAGATTTCGGAGTTATGACCCAAAGTTATATTTTTTTAAATGGAAATCGTAACTGACCATGGCCTAAAGATTTTTTTTGCTTTTTAGCAATATATCACATACTATAGTTATTTTTACAAACACAGGAGATACGGGGTGTTTTATGTATAAATTATATTGGTGTTTTTCCTTTTTAATATGGCTGGTTATGAAAATACATGTAAAACTATAATTCCTACTTTTACAAAACTCATATCTGTTGTAAAAATATGACGTTTATTTTAAATGCACAACATATACTCGTATGGTAATATAATATAATATTCACGAAATTTTAGGAGATAGGTGGATAGGAACAAACGGACCGATCAGATGGCCATCTGGGTTATGTGAAAAATAGTGCGTATTATCCTAAACTTTCTTACGAAGCTAACAAGTGTGAAAAAAAAACAGTTTTTTTTTAAACTTTATCTTTGATTCAAAGGAACCAACCAACAGTTTTTCTCAAAACTAACAATATTTTTTGTAATTCTAGTGAAAAAAATTAATCAAAAGTTTTTGTAGACTTCAATTTTTTTAATTTTTGTCATGCCTAGACGGCATTTATCCGCACCAGAAGTCGCTCAGCTTCGTAAGAAAGTTTAGGATAATACGCACTATTTTTTCGCAGATCGAGGACTACACCAATCTTGGGGGTATCAACTTTTAATCAATTTCGTTAATTCAAAATAAAGGAAATTACGGTACGGAAAGAGTACATCGCTTCAAAAATGACTCAATATTTTTATCTTGAGTTGTTAAAAAATAAAGAAGAGTAAATTTTCAAAAAATTTTCAAAAATTAAAAAAAAAGTTTTTTTTTCAAAAATTATTTTTTTTTTCAAATTCAATGAGCAAAAAATGCCCAATTGTGAAAGAATTGAAAAAAAATCAAATTTTTCATTTTTACGAACGTTACAGGGTGCTCAGAAATGTAAATTTTGCTCCTTTAAATTTTTCTGAAATTTTGATTAAGCGGTCCGGAAAAACCGTTCGATAGATCGATCTGCCCATTTACGGAGCTTTTGGGGGTACATCGAGGTGTAAAAATTCGTACAAGCATTAGACTCTCCATCGATATTAGCAAAGATGCGGTCGACTTAGCAAAACAAGTCAAAAAGTCACTTTTTTTCACTTTTTTCAAGTTAATGTCGAGGATGAAAGAAAATTTTTTTCTTCCAAGAACGCTACATAGCCTTGTAGGAAATTTATTCGAGATTTCGAAACTGCCCGTCAATTTTCTGTCTGATCATTAGTTGCTGAGATATCGATGGTTAAAGCCAAAAGGATGCTTTTGTATTCGTAGTCGAATATCTCCGGGTCAAATTAACGTAGAGAAAAATTTAAAAAAAGAAATTAAAGCTGAATGAACAGGCTATCAAGTCCATATCATGATTTTTGTGTAAAAAATTTTTCCAAGCCCGTGGACCGAGAAAAAAAACGCAAAAAATTGAAAAAAAAATTTTTTACTCTTATTTCTTAGAATTTCGCGATGACTATCGCTCCTAAAAATTTTGAACTAAGAAATCTGGAAACTAGACATTCGGCGCTTTAAAATGCTTTTTTTAAAACCTTGATACGATCATTTTTAACTGAGATACAGCATTCTGAAAAATCACTAAAAATTCGAAAAATTTTTTTGTTCCCTTAATTTTTTGCAGAAGTATATAACTGAATCATAACTCCGAAATCTTAAGATCTACTAAAAATCTAATATCGGCATTCAATTCTGCGCCAAAGAATTAGTCTTGAGCAGTTTTCACTAACTCTAACTTATTTAACAGCTGAGATACAGACATGTTCGAAAATGTGACAATAACAAGAAACGCCCTGTACTGTAACTCAGAAACAAATGAAGATAGCAAATTTCTGATTTTACAGTTGAAAATCGAGCTCGAGAACGTCGTGTCAGATTTATCATATCTTTAGTAGTTTCTGAAATGCCCTGAATTCCCATCGAAAATGGACCAGCCTGTACATAACTATCACGAGTATTCCCCATTCAGTAACTCCCCGACATTTCCAACGCGAATTTAAAATAAATGTTTGGATCGGTGTTATTGATCGGTATTTAATCGGTCCAGTTATTTTACCAAATCGACTAAAGGGCGATACTTATTTAGAATTTCTCCAAAACACTCTCCTGGATCTACTTGACGAGGTGCCACTACAACCCAGACTGGAACATTGGTTTATACATGATGGAGCACACCCTTATTTTCCGTATTTTAGTAATATTGTTAGAGACTTTTTGAAACCACCAGTATCGTATCCAAATAAATGGATTGGAAGAGGAAATAATTGCCCATAAGTTAATGCACATTCATTAGAAACAATCAGCAGTTATTGGATAGAGTAGATTTCTTTTTTTCGACGAAGAATACATATTTATGCCTGAGAGAAAACGGTGATCATTTAGAACAGTTTCTGTAACTTACCAGTGCAAATTGTATGTTATTGTTTGTTTTTCTATTAAATTATTCTTCTTCCAACTTTTTCCAAATTGTCAAGTTTGACGTTTAAATTCATAGCCAACTTTTGAATTCTCGATGATTTTAAATGTGTCGGTTCTTATGCGAAATACCCTATCTTCCAAGGACTTGGGAATCGCTTATTTTTCCTGCCAAGTGATATTCCAAGTTTTATTTTTGATTTGATTATCGCGTTTGTGAGAATTTTTTTCCGTAATAACATAAGTAAATAATGAGCAAGTGTATGCTTTTTCTTAAATAGATATTCCAAGGTGAAATGGAGATATAGACGTACAAATAATGATTAATTGTTTGTACATGCAAAATAAATTATTTTTTATACTTAACGCCATATTGTAGTAAATTCAGTAGTCGAAGGATTATATGTAAAAAAAAAGCTGTAGACTATAATTTTTTAAAGTATTTACTTGGTACCACGATAAATCCCTTGGCTTTGAGTATCTTGGAAAAGCAAAAAAAATATGGCCAGACCTCTCTTGTCCCGCACGTTGTAGAAAAAAAATCCAAGGCCTACCACATATTTTTCTCACTTTTCATGTGCAACAACACTCGCTAACAATTGTCGAATGAAATAAAACAATGTCGTGCAGTCAAAACAACGCGATTTTCCAGTACCACACTCAAAGTAGCTTTGATAAAGGAATGCTGACAGCAAAGGATCGTTTAAAACTATTATTTTTTTTATGATTGCAGTGAACGATGCTTTATAGGTTCTAACAGTTCTATCCTATGACAAAACAAAACATTAAGCCTTCCATAAACAATGGAACCATTATTTTTATGGCACGTCTTGTGTAACCTTTTATGTAAGCAGTACCGGTGCTAAGGTACCATTTTGGTACGCTCGTGGGGGTCTCGAACCCCAAAGTACGACCGTAGCATCAACGAAAAATGATCACGTATCGAATTTCTGTGGTAATTGCTTGTACTTGGGTACTACCTTGGCTGTGGACGTTCTATCTCCCTGATTTGGGGTACATGGATGCTATCCCAGGCCACTAAACCACAGAACAAAGCACTCCTGCGACCGGAAGGAACGCGTGTTGGTGATTTTTTTTCTTTCCGTCACGTCGCGATCTACTTTGCGCCTCGTACCACCGGCCTAGTTTCAACGACGGTACTGATGCGAGGTACTACCGCGAGTGAAATGCCTCGCTCGCAACCGATTTGTTTTATTGCTGCCATTGAACGTTGCCGGTGTCCCAGAGTTCGCCAGGTTAGGCCTGAATAGTACTGGCGTGGTACTTGAAAAAGTTGATTTAACGTTTTACTCCAATCGATTTAGAATTTGAACGTGAAAAAAGTATTAGTAGACATTTTATTGCATTTTATGACGGGGAAGGAAATGGAGAATGATAATATCAAAAAAGTAACTCGAAAAAAGTGACTCTAAGTTGGCAAATTTCGTATTTTTTCACTTTTTTACTGCCCATGAAAATCTAGACGACCTATCGGAAAATTAGTCCTTTTATGTTGTAGGGCAATTAAATTATCTACAATTTGTTAACTGTAAAATAAAGGTCGAGCGCTGAAAAATCAGTTTTCGAAAATTGAGCATTATTATTGCAAAAAGCGATGGATGTTGATGAAATTTATGGAAACGACGGTTAATACAAAGCCCATCATGTGTGCCAAACGCCATTTCAATTGGCCGTAGCATTTGTTTTTTTTGCAACTAATTGTTTAATTACTAACGATAATTTTAAAAATTAATCAGGCCGAGTATGTATCCCATTTCCCATTTATGCTAGAACGTTATGTTAGAAATAACATTTGTAAATAACGTGCCGTAAACGGCCGCTATTTTATGTTGTACCTGTTATTTGCGCTCTACGTTGTATTTGTTTCATGTTTCATAACCTAAAAGAAGGAACTCTTTTAGTTGTATGTGTTTTTGTCTATTGAGTCGGGTATTTATAGTCCAAGCATTCTGTCATGGATTAATGTTAAATTTGCAGAAATTATTACCTGGACAAAAAAAAATATGACCGTATAGAAAATTAAATTTTAAATTGAGTTTCTTGTTCTTTAAACTCGATCCAATATGGCGAACATGGTTAAAAAAAATCGCAAAGTTGAAAAAAACGGTTTTTCTAAAATAACTAAAAAAATATAGCACGGATTGAAAAATTTTAAATGAGAAAGTTGTAGGTTTTAAAAAGATCTATCGAC
>NW_019416259.1:837330-913457 GCF_000390285.2 Anoplophora glabripennis | reverse complement strand
ATGTCTATACGATTAGAATTAACATTACAAAATAAAAAGTTTTTACTTTTTCTCTAATCATACGAATAATTTGTTCTATTAGCCTCAAACGGATTTAAACGGATGCAAACTACCCCTCATGTTCACCCCCAAAAACAGTATTTCTGTGACATCTCGGGTTCTAATCAATATTTTGGAATGAAACGAAATGGCAATTACTTCTTATAAAAAAAAACAGATATTTCACAAATAATTTTTTCTATTGGTCTAAAACGGATTTAAACTGATGCAAACTACCCCTGATGTTCATCCCTCAAAAACGGGTTCGGTATTTTCCATTTTGTTTCATTCCAAAATATTTATTAGAACCCGAGATATCACGGATATACTGTTTTTGGGGGTGAATATCAGGGGTAGTTTGCATCAGTTTAAATCCGTTTTAGACCAAGAGAAAAAATTATTCCTATGATTAGAGAAAAAGTGAAGACATTTTTCGCACACTAGTGGATTACTAGGGGGTTGTTCGCCCCCTAAAATGAGAAATTATTATTTTTTTCATATTTTTTATTTTTTTTTTAACAAATATGAATTTTTATATACAGGGTGGTCACGATGTAATGGGCCAAAATTCATGACTAGATTCCTGACGTGAAAATATTGCGATTTAGACAAACTCACCTTAGTCCAAATGTTGATACTTACAGAGATACAGGGTGTTTAATGCAAAATATTATTTTAGTTTTTTCTTATTTATTTCATAATAAATGCTCATATCGAGATGAAATTTTGGTGTTAGGGGTTTTCTGGGGCGAGAGATTGAAATATATCCATGGTTTGCTTGTAGCTCATAGAGAGCGCCACCTGCGCTAGGTCGAATGCGTTGAAAACGACAGAACTTTTTTATCTTTCAAAAATCTAATTCTCAGGTAGCAAATTCTGATTTTACAACTTCTTTTACACAAAAAAGCTATACTTTTTGATAGTCGCTATCTGGCACCGTTCTCGTAAAATTTGCCATTGAAAATTCCAATGTATTTGCATTCAATTACAAATCGGCAAAAATTTTCAAGTAGGCTTATGTTAAAATCCAATTTTGACATTTTCCACTTATCTTAGTGCTGTCAGTAATATTACAGTATTATTCGTGCCTTATTAAAAGTATTCTTTACTTTATGATCTAAATCGTAGTGCGAGATAACATGCCACGCCATAATTTATTTTCAAATGGAGAAATGCGCGATATGGTTTGCGTTTATGCGCAATCAGATTATGTTGGACGTCGAGCGCTTCGTCGGTATTCAGAGTTGTATCCGAATAGAAGGCAACCAAATCGGAAACTATTTCAAGAACTTTTTAATAGACTTGGAGAAACTGGTAGTTTTCGTCCTAAAAGAGACAACGCAGGGCGTACTGTTACAGTNCCAAACACGGAATCACTTGTGAAACATTTTATTTTTTTAAAAGAAGTAATTTCCATTTTATTTCATTTCAAAATATTGAGATGTCACAGAAATACTGTTTTTGGGGGTGAACATGAGGGGTAGTTTGCATCCGTTTAAATCTGTTTGCGGCTAATAGAACAAATTATTCATATGATTAGAGAAAAAGTAAAAACTTTTTATTTTGCAATGTTAATTCTAATCGTACATTTTTAGCACACTAGAGGGTTGTTCACTCCCTAAAAAGAGAATTTAATTTTGTTAATTAATCATATTTTTTATTTTGTTAACATGAATTTTCTTGTATATAAAAAATGTTTGAAAAATATAGTTTTTCTGAAATAAAAAATAAGGGTAGCAACCTCCAAACACGGAATCTAATGTGAAACATTTGTTTTTTTTATAAGAAGCAATTTCCATTTTTTTTTCAATCCTAAATATTGATTAGAACCCTAGATATTTAGAAAAAACTGTTTTGGGGGGCGAACTTTGAGGATGTATTTCACCCACCCCCTAAATATGTTTTTCCGCCGATAAAAAAAATATGTCATTTAATTTTTTATATTCTACAACCGAGTCTACAACATATATAAAAATATTGGAAATCAGAGAGTTCGGGTTGGGGTAGTTTCCTTGTTAGATCCTTCTTCGTTTGATTTAACCTAACAATAATTTTAGGGTAAATACTTACCTAAGTTACTTACATTTTACAACTTACCTTCGATGTGCGTTTATAAAACCGCAAGTAAATGTAAAATTAACAAGCCGTTCATTTTCATTAGACAAATAACACGTACGTTAAACTATAGCGACACCAAATCCCTTGCCTTTAAGAAACTCTGTTATAATTAAAGATAACGTGTTACAAACTATTTTATGTTGTAGTTACCCGTTATTTACGAGTTTGCATTTGTTTCATGTTTCATAACCTAAAAGACATCTGTCAGTTGTATGTGTTTTTGTCTAATACTGACTCTTGTTTATAATAATTTTGCATAATTATTATTAAAAATGTCGACACAAAAGCGTCTTCAAAAAACAACAAAATTGCAATACGANAGGTGAGTTTGTCTAAATCGCAATATTTTCACGTCAGGAATCTAGTCATGAATTTTGGCCCATTACATCGCGACCACCCTGTATAAAAAATGTTTGAAAAATATAATTTTTCTGAAATTAAAAATAAGGGTAGCAGCCTCCAAACACGGAATCTAATGTGAAACATTTGTTTTTTTATAAGAAGCAATTTACATTTTTTTCATTCCAAAATATTGATTAGAACCCCAGATATTTAGAGAAAACTGTTTTGGGGGCCGAACTTTGAGGATGTATTTCACCCCTTAAATATGTTTTTCCGCCGATAAAAAAAAAATATGTCATATAATTTTTTATATTCTACAACCGAGTCTACAGTATATATAAAAATATTGGAAATCGGAGGGTTCGGGTTGGGGTAGTTTCTTTGTTAGATCCATCTTCGTTTGATTTAACCTAACAATAATTTTAAGGTAAATACGTTACTTAAATTTTACAACTTACCTTCGATGTGCGTTTATAAAACCGCAAGTAAATGTAAATTTAACAAGCCATTCATTTTCATTAAACAAATAACATGTACGTTAAACTATAGCGATACCAAATTCCTTGCCTTTAAGAAACTCTGTTATAATTAAAGATAAACTATTTTATGTCGTACTTACCCGTTATTTACGAGTTTGCATTTGTTTCATGTTTCATAACCTAAAAGACATCTGTCAGTTATATGTGTCTTTGTCTAATACTGACTCTTGTTTATAATAATTTTACATAATTATTATTAAAAATGTCAACACAAAAGCGTCTTCAAAAAACAACAAAATTGCAATACGTAACAACAGTTAACGTTAACCTTAACGTTTAACCCTGAAATAACGTAACTGTTATTATAATAAAATGGGATACATACTCGGCCTGTATATCCTAAATATAGGTTCTTATTGGTCCAAAAAACGTATCGAAAAAGAAAAATTTCAAAAAGTTGAAATTAAGTTGCCCTTTACAACTAAAAAAGTAGGACGCGCAAAACAGCGTTATAAACAAATTGTCACAGAGTCAGACAAAATCGATAAATTTCCAGTAAAAGATATTTTTTTTTTCAGTAAATTAAATCGAAAAATTTACAGAATTGATAAAGACAATACAAAACCGATTACGTCTTTCTAGAAGTTAGACTTTCCACCCGTACTAGGTTCAGTGACAGTGATTTTTCCACACCTACGGACGCGAGCGTATAATAACAAGTTAGCAACGCTTGACAAGAACTTTGACCCAGACCGGTGTGTGTGTGTGTGTGTGTGTGTGCAGCTTCCAAGAAGGCACTCTCTTCTTCGATATCGGTCAAATAGCAATGGAAGATCGTTCTGAAATCACATCCGCACCTCAGGACTTTGACCGTTGCCATTCGTATTCGAAAATGTGAATGTTTGCATATGAGGATGATCTAATGCTGGGAAGCCACGCTTTTTTCTTCCAAGTCGTTCAAGCTTCATCTGTAGGCGGTTACGTAACATTTAATAATATCGTGTGTTCGTGTAGATGCTTCTTTTTTCTTGTGTTTGTAAAATAATGACAAATGAAACAATTTTTAACAAAGATAGTACCTAGAAGGTTGAACATTTCTCCTGCTTCGATTTAGGCTTCTTCTAATCTGATTCGTAGTTTTTTTTTCTGAAGAAGAGAGCGATATGTCCGTCGAACATCGAGAAGCCCAAATCAACGACTTGGTAACCACATCAACCATTGACAACTGTAAAACAATCTGAAGGTGATAAACAATGATGAAAGTCGTATAACAGAAATAAAACGTCACTTTTCGAATCACATTGAGGTTATGACTAGCGTCAGCGTACCATTTATATAACTAATTCGGTCCACTCCGATTACTAATTTGAAAGCTCTTTTTTTGATATGTCGGAACCAAATTTTTCAAAAACCATATGTCGATTTCCGAACATGCTTTCTCTAAGTCTATGCAATGCAATTCGTACGCCGGTTTGTTTTGATCGTCTTCGACGGAAACATTTAAATAAACATGAGAGAACAAAGTTTCTCTTTATTGCCAAACTTACCATTAAATATCTGAATAACGTTCTGTATTATTAATTTCACTTGCAATCGTTAATTATGACAACCAAGATTTTATAAAATAAACACTTTACGCAACCTGTGATAAGTCATAAGTGATGCTAATAGAAGTATTTCAAAAGTTTCAGAAGTCTAAAATCCCCAAAGTTTTATTAAAAAATGACACAAAATAAAACAAAAATATCTGAAGAGTCGAAAATCTCCCCCTCCCCCATTCTGCATTCTGCATAAAGGTTTTTTGTAACATGACGGCACTGAAAAGTGAAATCCGGTTATTTATAGATTCACTTATTTTAATTGATTTATCTCACAAAACAAAATCCTTTAAAAGTCTGTGAAAAGGTAGTTTTCCGGAAAAGTTTAATTACTTACTGCAACAACTTAAATTGAATATGATGTTTTTCAAATATGTAGTTATTTTTATGAAATGAACATTTGTATCTATAAATTACAATGAATTTTTGAACAAATACATTACCGCCATCTTTGAGTCAGTTCAGAAACCTGTAAAATTTTCTCCTATAATATAGTCGAATTTGTATCTGCCCAACAGATGTCGTCGATGTCTTTAGAACTTCATACAGATTACAGCATTTGTCACATTCATTACTTCCCAAATTTTCCGGCAGATGTCGCAGAATCGTTTCGTAACTTTGCGCAATCCACGGCAATCTAAGCTTTAAGTGTACCTTACGTAAAGGCGACATTCGTTTTCTTGATTGTCGTGGAATTGTGACGTGCCTCTTGCCGCGTAAGGTTTTTCCACCGTGAGACATCTCCGTTTGCCTTCTACACCCAGAATTCCCCTTACATAAATAAAGACGGCGAATGGGGCGTAGTATTCTGCGAGTTGTTTGAGTTGTTCTGACTTGTACGACCTCAAATTGTCCTCTGTTCCGTTAGTTCCACCCCAAGTCTCTGTGCAGGAAGAGTTTTTCGAATTTTTGTGCGGAAAGGTGAGTCTTTTTGGGTATATTCGAGTTCTGACTGTGTTTTCCACTTAATTGTGCCTGTTGCAAGACAGATCTCTAAGTAATTTTGTTAATAATGTTATAAATATTTGACGTTTTATTTATAGATTAATTCTGGAGGATAATTATTTTGAAAGTTGTTATCATTCAGATTATGTGTAATTACCTGCTTTATATTGTACATAAACGGTAAATAACTGATGATAAATATAAAAAGTAAATTTACAAGTACCTATATGGATTTTTTTTCTCAAACCGAGTATTAAATTTTTCGACCTAGATTCGTATCAGCCAATGGTTTAGCAATCAACAATATAGCTATTATTAAATAATTATTGTAGGGCAAAATATACCTTCTAGATATCAATTAATTTTGAAGTACCTTTGATGAGTAATTTAAAATTTAAAAAATTACCCATTCAATTTGTTTGATGAACTTGCTGGTGTTTTTCTTTAATCTAGTGCAATTTTTTTTAATTCCATACAGTTTATCCACAATTCTGAATGAAAAGCACCCTGTGTGTTTTTATTTAAGTGTATATTATGATGGTAGCTTCTTTTGCATCTGTCCGATGTTAGAGGTCAGTGCCAAGGGCAAAGTCTAATGAATTTGTTTGTGTTTGGTAAATTATTTATTTAATTGCTCGTATTATTCTACTGTATATCGACGCTTTAGTACGAAAACATGCTATCTCAGATTTCGTTTGGAAAACAATGCTATCTCAAATTTCGGTTGGAAAACATACTATCTCAAATTAAGCTTGGAAAACATGCTAACTCAGATTTTTAAGTAAAAACATGCTATCTCGGTTTGACTAGAATATTTATAATAAACTTATATAATGTATTTTTCAAAAAGTAAGGAATATTTATGTTTAGGTACAGGGTGATTCACTGTATTTTGACCCCCCCTTTAACTTTTTTGTTTTAAGAGTTATACAAATATGTGAGATACAAAAGTTGCACGATTTTTTATGAATTTTTCGAAAATGATAGTTGAAAAACAAATGAAGTCCAAACAAAATGGCGGCTAATGCTAACTTTGTTAATTTAAATGGAACACCCTGTATATTTTTACATATTTAGATAGAACGTTCCCTATCGAGTATAGTCATATAGGATTTGTTGGGTCCATCTCTAATATAGGTATTTTAACTAAATCTTACTAATTAGGCAGTGACAGTGACAGGTAATGTCATAACATTGCTATTATTTGACAGTTTGTATTATTATTTAATTAAAATGGTTTATACAGAAATAAAAAATTGTAATATCGTTCTTCTCGATGCTCTTTAGTCTATAATCTATATTTTAATTCCAAATTATATTTCAATATTCTACTTCTGTGTAACCCATTTTAATTAAATAATACACTGTCAATCAATAACAAAGTTATCATGACATTACTACGTGTCACCTAATTAGCCTAATTAGTGCGATTTAGTTAAAATACCTATAGGTACGCATTTTGGACTATATCAATGTCCGATATGTCAGAATATATTATAACTAAATCTGTAAATTCTTATATAAATAGAAAAAATGCAGGCCTAACAATTACAAGATGTATTATTTTCTTAATAAAACACCTTCTTTTCGTTTTTAATAGTATCTCGCTTATTCTTAGAGATGGCCCCAACAAACCTTATACGTATGACTATGCTCCACAGGAAACGTTCTATCCAAATATGTGAAAATATACAGGGTGTTCCATTTAAATTAACAAAGTTAAGATCAGCGGCCATTTTGTTTGGACTTCAATTGTTTTTCAACCATCATTTTCAAAAATCATAAAAAATCGTGCAACTATTGTATTTCACATTTTTTTATAACTCTTAAAACAAAAAAGTTAGAGGCGGGTCAAAATATAGTGAATCACCCTGTACACCGTTTATTTTATTTTTTTTATTCAACATTTTTCAATTAATTTTGTTAAGTTACTATAAACGACAAAATTGTTAATTAAAAATAGAATAATAATATGCAGTATGCTGCAACACGACGTGTTTTCAAATAACAAATTATAAGAAAATAGTGTATATCTTGGTATACAGCGTGTCCCGCTGTAATGTCCGGAAGAGGGAAAAGGTTTTTATTTGTGGGTTTACGACAAAAAGTCACTCTTTGTAAAAACTCCTGCTTGTTCAACCAAACAATAGCACTGAACAATAAATACTTTTTGTTCGAGTGAGCATTATTGTAATCTCATAAAATATTACCTAATTAATCACGAAGTGACTTTGACAAAAGATAGTAAACATTATTTATTTGGTTGTTATAGCCACAGCATTTGTCATTCCTCTATTATAACCGCACAATGAAACGAGTGAAACCTCAAATTTTTAATCCTCCGTGGATCCTAAATGACATCCCTGATAATATTTTTCGATATTGTCAAAAATAACGGTACTTTATTCTTGGCTTCTAACAATGTTTTTCTAAATACTGAACACCCTGTATAAAAAATGACAAGTATTTTAACAGTTTTGACCGTTTTGGAACAAGCAGGAGTTTTTACAAAGAGTGACTGTCGTAAACCTACAAATAAAAAACTTTTCCCTCTTCCGAACATTACAGCGGGACTCGCTTTATAAAAATGTTTGTTATTACTAAAAATTATTCGATTTTTTTCATACATGCAAAATGTCGAGTAATGTACGTGTTGAAGCATACTGCATATTATTCTGTTTTTTTTTTTAATTAAAAATTTTGTCTTTTATAACAGTAACTTAACAAAATGAATTGAAAAATGTTGAATAAAAAAAATAAAATAAACAGTGTGTTTCAATCATTCAATGTGCTAACTTAAATTTCTAGTCAAACTGAGATAGCATGTTTTCCAACCGAAATTGTTTTCCAACCGAAATCTGGGATAGTATGTTTTCGTACTAAAGCGTCAATATGTATCTTATTTAAGATTAATTGTTTCAGATTAATTTGTTGATTTTGTTCTAATCTATTGAAAAGGGAATGACCAAAGTTATTGTCTTTAATTGACTTTAGACCTTAATTAATTTTTTTTATTGTAATTGAATTGTTTTGGTTTTATTGTACGCATTTCTGGAATAATCTGAAGTTAATTATGAACGAGATTTAATAGGAAACATAATAACCACAAGTTACCGGTGTCGTTATAACTTAAATATTATATAGTCAATACCAGCCAGCAAATTCAATTGTTATTTGATGAAGTTATCACATTGTTTATGTAATTTTTAAGAAAAACACGCTAAAAAAATCAGGTACGCCGAATTAAAAAAAATCCAGACCTTTCCAAATCACTCGGTAATCATGTGCCAGGGATTTTCTACAGATACGTCTATTTTTACAATGTTGGCACTGTCGCCCGCGGGGAATTGTTTATAAATTAATAAGCGAAAAAGCACGCCGTCCACAAGACGATCAAAAATTTATTTCGCATAAATTTAATGTATTCTGTTTCGTTTGCCAAGAAATAGGTCACAAGGAACGATTAGGTACTTTTCTTGTATGTTTCCATTGTCTTCAAGCCAACGGTGTTGCACGAAAATTTACTTTAAATTTTTTGTGTATGGGGTGTTGCAAAAAAACTGGGCCATCATTTTGAAAAAAATTATCCATTTTTTTTTCAAAATTGCAACCGATTTTGTTTTAAAAAAATATGCGCGTTATAATGTATTTTTAGCACGTGTTGATAATCTTCCGCGATTTCGTAGAAAAATTGTTGTTTTCAACGTAATTTGTTCGATATCTTATCAGTTGATCGAGAATTGTCGGATGTTCAACTATCGTCATTAAAATGAAGTGATTTTATCAAAATCGAGATAATATTCATATTCATCGGGAGTGCTATTGAAAATCGTGTAAATATTTTGCCAAAAGTGGCGTATTTGCTAACATAGCGGCTTGGAAAATATTGATTTTTTTTTTATTCGCTTAGGTTACCTAATTTGAATCTTATGATCGCGCCATCTGTTGGTGGCGGGCAAAATTCAATTTATCAGTCGTGCTGAATACGAATTTTTTTCGAATACATATTTAAAATATTCATTCTGACGTCGGGGCCGTTTGCAATTACAATTACTTAACAAATTTATAAGGTTATTTTTTCGTTTGGTATCAGTTTTTTTTACATTATCACGTTATTTATGTATATATTTGTTTTTCGGTGTACCTATGTGGTACTTTAAACCCATACAGATAAGATTACAGTAAAACGGTGTTGTCTTATTCAAGTGCTTTAGATTATTTTAATACAAAAATAGCAGGGCGAGCCCCTAATCAGTAGAGGTTACCTAAAACCTAACCTAACCTAAAATTAGTAGAGGTTACCGGCGTCACAGTTCAAAGATTATCGTGTTTTTCTTTACAAGGCACTCGGGCGTAATTGTTTTGTAATAAATATTGAGGGACCGTGCACTTGTTTTGTAGTAGTATCTAGAAACTCGGCTGGATTGGGGCGTTTGTGTTTTATTCACTTAGGTAAGAGAAATAAATACTATGTATTATTTTTAATAAATTCACTGAAAACAACCTAAGATGACGATGAAGTACTATTCCTATTAATTCTTTTATAAATTAGACTTGAAATAAACGTTTGTACATTAAGTATTCATAATTATTTATGGATGATATCGTTTTTAATGTTTAAATAGAAATTGATTAACTTTGTGTGATTCTAGAAAAAAATTTCGGGAAAATGTGTAGTTTTTTATATGAAAATTTTTTTTAAATGCTCTTCGATATACAGGGTGTTTTTAAGTATGTGGCCAAACTTCAATGGGTGATCCTAAGACGATCAGTTTTATAAATATATCCGATAACGCTTCGTTTTCAAGATACAGTATGTCAAACTTTTTAGTTTAGCCGATTTTGTTGAAATTTGGTAGTGTTATTTATCGTAGAAAGGGGCTAATTTAGCCCTAACTAGATTAAAATTATTGGTAATTATTTACTTTAGTGGCACCACCTCCAATTTCCACGAAATTTTGTCTACCCCCCTATTTTCGATGGTGCCGAACACGAATCTGCAGTTTTTTTTGTGCGGTCGAACCTAGTTTTCGAGAAAAAATTTTTCAAAATTCTAACCTGGATATTTCATATAACACTACGTAGAACTCTGTATATTTTATGTAGCTTTCCAGAACATCTGTTATGAACAATTAACACTGTTTACGAAATACATTTTCGTAAATTTCAAGTAAAAAGATATGTATTTAAATAAATAAACATTTTGTAGTTTGAATCCGCCATTTGTAATTCGTGATGACTGATGACAACATTGAGTTCCCCCACTCTCATTCAACTCTGTTCATCCCACATAAAGTTACTATTATTTTATTTATTAAATACATATTTTCTTTAGTTCAAATTTGGGAAAATGTGTTTCTTAAACAATGTTGATTGTTTATTGCAGATGTTCTGAAAGCTACATAAAATATACAGAGTTCTACGTAGTGTTATCTGAAATATTCAGGTTAGAATTTTGAAAAATTTTGTTCTCAAAAACTGGGTTGGACCGCACAAAAAAAAACTTCAGATTCGTGTTCAGCATCATCGAAAATAGGGGGGTAGACGAAATTTTGTGAAAATTGGAGGTGGTGCCACTAAAGTAAATAATTACCAAACTTTTATATATTTTTTTCATTAAGCAATTAAAAATACAACTTTTTTGTCGTTTGAATTTTCTTCGTATCGTGCTTCCTTTTTTGGAGAAACAAAAGTCATTTTATTGCATGTGTATGGACAACAAAAAAACATTTTTTAATAATTAATAAAACAAAAGTTTTTTTTAGATAGCATTAATTTTTATAACAATTTTCTAAGAGTAAAATAGACAGAAAAAATAACAGGTACACCCCAGTTTTTGATAGTTTTGTAGTTTTAAGTTTTTTGTTGTTGTCCCAGGAAAATATGACTATGCAAAGTGGTATAAATTACATTAGGGGTGTACAAAATCCAGTCGTGTAGTCAAATTTTAAATAAAAAAATTACTAACAAATTTTTGTCTTTGGCATTGAAAAAAAAAAGAAAAATAGAAGTGGGCTTCGATAACTGAAAATAAATTCAAATCACATAATATGATTTAATAGACTTTTTTCAGCTCCATCCTTTAAAAAAAAACTCGAATTGAAATGGAATTATACAGGTTGTTACAAATTTGCTTCTCACTACAAGGATCTCAGAAACGCTAAGAGGTACGAAATAGCTTAAATGGGGGCAATTTTGTGTAATCAGGGGACCAACATTATACCTCTAAAAAATCAAGGCTAACATGATTAGTTTTCGAAATATTTGAAAAAAACCGAAATTTTGGAAATCCGTTTTTGTTTGATTTTAGCTTTGTTTGAGGTGATATTGAAAAAAGAACAACACTTTCTCGTGGGAACTTTTTGCCCTCTATCGAATGGCATAATCAATTTTTATATGTAACGTTTTGTCTCTCCAGGACCATCATCAACTTCATTTTTTTAAATACGACCGTAGAAATTTTATTACAGTTTTAGCCAGCCTTCATGATCTGCAGTACTATACTGCTTCAGTCCGAACCAGATTCAGACGTTTCGTCTCGAAAATTCATCTTCAGTGTATTCGTTCCAAATTTATCTAAATTTTTTATTTCTTTGTTTACTGAATTATCGTACACTGTAAGTGTCGTTAGACCCTGTGAAATCCATCTATTTATTTAAACTATTACCAACACGCGTTACAATAACACATATATTATTATTAACTATTATACCATCACTTAGTCATACATAACTCAATAAGTTGTTGCGTCAAAATTAAAAATTAATTTTAATTTTATTATGACAAATTAATTCTGAAAAATGCATATGAACAACCAAAACGCCAACTGAATATTGTTCTTTAAAAAAATTCAGTAAATGTTCAAAAACATTTTCATTTTGGCAAAAGCTGAAAATGAATATCAGCGTAATATTATCGGAATTTATTATACCTGTAACCGCAACGGTGAAAGAGCATGTCAGATGTATTTGTATGAATTTCCTGAAAAAATAAAAAAATAGATCGGAATTTGTTTGAATTTTGAGCACTCGAGAAGCCTAGAAATAACTATGGACATGGGAATAAAACTAATAATTTTTTATTTTAATGCGTGGCGGTAATAGTTTAAATAACTAGATGGATTTCACAGGGTCTAACGACACTTACGGTGTACGGTAATTCAATAAACAAAGAAATCTAATTAAAAAATTTAGATAAATTTGAAACGAATACACTGAAGATAAATATTTGGAGATAAAACGTCTGAATCTGGTTCGGGCTGAGGCAATACAGTATTGGGAGTCATGAAGGCTTGCCAAAAATGTAATAAGATTTCTAGGGTCGTATTTAAAAAAATTAAGTTGATGGTCCTGGAGAGACGAAACGTCACATATAAAAATTGATTATGCCATTCGATAGAAGGCAAAAAGTGGCCATGAGAAAGTGTTCTTCTTTTTTCAATATCACTTCAAACAAGGCTGAAATGAAACAAAAACGGTTTCCAAAATTTCGGTTTTTTCAAATATTTCGAAATTTAGCTTTGATTTTTTACAGGCATAATGTTGGTCCCCTGATTACGCAACTTTGCCCCCATTTAAGCTACTTCGTACCTCTTACCGTTTCCGAGATCCCTGTAGTGAGAAGCAAATTTGTAACAGCCTGTGTATGTAAAATACTTTTTTAGAATAAGAATATGGATCATCTTGATTTTGTATGTTTATAAAGAAAATCTTTTCCCAGTCCTACTAAAAAGAAAATGACCACCCACTGGAACTACCCCGATCCCGCCCTGCAGGATGAGCTCCGCAAGATCGCCAACGCCATCGTGGCACCCGGCAAGGGCATCCTGGCCGCCGACGAGTCCGTCTCTACCATGGGCAAACGTCTAGCCGATATCGGCCAGGAGAACACCGACGAGAACAGGCGCAAGTACAGGTAGGTCGGGATTCGATCACGGAAATCTTTGCTTTCTTCCGTACCGTACACACTAGCTGAGTATTATCATTCCCAGGCAACTGCTGTTCACCACTTGCCCCACCATCGGCGACTACATCTCGGGCGTCATCCTGTTCCACGAGACCCTCTACCAGAAGGCCGACGATGGCACCCCCTTCACCGAGCTGTTGAAGGAGAGGGGAATCATTCCCGGCATTAAAGTTGATACCGGAGTCGTCCCGCTTCTCGGAAGCAATGACGAGTGTACCACTCAAGGTGCGTTTACTAGATATACGACATTTTTTATGTGGTACTTCATATTTTCATACACTCCCATTGGACACGGCATCATTCTTTACTCCTATACATCTTTTTTCATAATGTCACACAGAAATTTACGATGAAGACACACAAACACTCGTTACCCTCAAATAAATAATTTTATAACACTTGTACTATACAGAACATATCATTAAATACCACTTTAAATTGTATTTAACACAAAAAAATCAAGAAATTAATGCTGGCCATTTGGTTTTTGCTTACATTAGTTAAATCGATCGATTTATATTAATTTGAATTACCATTTCTAGCAGAAATCTATTATCAGGCGCCTCTTGTAAAAATTTCGTAATTTCCTCTTTTGTTAGAATTCTAGACCTTTTCGGACAGTATCCAATTGATTTGCTTTTCAAATAAGGATTTGGAAATTTTCTGATATTTACATTTTTTTTTGGCGGAGTACTTTTTAACATGGAATATGCTGACTATAACATCGAAGGTTTAATTTTTTTAATTTTATATTCGAAATATGCCAGTACGTTTCGAACAGTTTTTGAATTTTCGAACTACGTCACCCTCTGAATTCATTGTAGGCAATTTTGTACTGTCTCGACAATTTTTTGGTGATTAATTGTTAAACAGCACTTTGTGCCGCTTCCAATACTTCCCCTGGTAAATGCTCGTCTTCACTTTTCGAGCTCATTTTGAATTAAACACTCAGAATATGAATTACAATATACAGTGTAGGAAAGTACCGATGGTCTATCAGAAGTTACGTGAGAGCGATAAAGTAAGCCATAGAAATCCATGTGATAGACAAGGATGGCTATAATGAAGGTGTCTAATAATCGACGCCCATTTCGCCCTTCCACAAATAAGAAGTGGATCTTATTTGTGGAAGGGCGAAACGGGCGGTGACAAAGAGAATCCTTCATTATAGCCATCCTTCTCTATCGCATGGATTACTATGGCTTACTTTATCGCTCTCACGTAACTTCAGATAGACCATCGGTACTTTCCTACCCTGTATAATTCTGACACTACTTTTTCAAACAACTAATTTTAATTGTTTATTAGGTTGCTATCGTTATGATAGTCACCGCACCTAAACTGTATTGATTCAGACACGGTTCAAACGATTTCAAATATAACTTAAATTGTTATATACAGGGTGATTCAAAACTTATCCAAAAAAAAATATGATGTACAAGGAGACTCTTACAAATACAATTTTGTAAAGAAAGAGTCAAAAAGGGCAATTCGAAAATGATTTAAAATACACTTCGACACGGCAATGGAAACTGTTTCACTGTAAAACCTGACCACGTACAATGCGACCGGCATGGCGGCAAAGTGTGATAAGAACGGACAAAACCTTGAAAGAATTTCGCAAGGAAATAAATAAATAGAATTTTATAGCACCTATTTTATATCGGCAAATTCAACTAACTGCTTTTGCCGCTATTGTTATTATTAATTAAATTAATTTGTGGTTTTAAATAGTAAAATAATTTGACATACCTGATGTTACAACTGTTCCAAATTTTGTCCACTGACGTGTAAATTGGGTTTGTCTTACTCAGCTTCTACGAACTAACACAAATGTTGTCTTACTTCACCATAATACAAATGTTGTCTTGCTTCACCATAAATTAAAACGATATCCATCAACTCCGAGTTGCTATACAAGCAAGCCATTTTTGGCACTAACTACTAAAAAACTATTGTAAACACTATCGCAACAACGATTGTAAATTCGAATTTCAGTATTCGGAGTCACTGACGCTACGTGGCTCTCCACGCATATTGTGAATTACGCTAGAGACTACAGTTGTCCAGCTATGTAGTGGTTGAAAGTACTACAACTTCAATAATTTTTTTTCTCGGAAACTACAAGGATTTTACAAAATTTTTTTTTATGATATTGACTCAGTTTCTCATGCTGCATCTTTTCCCCAATTTTTTTGGATAAGTTGTGAATCACCCTGTATATAACAATTATATTTGTTAAAAACTTGAATTTTTAAAAATATTTGTGCATTTACAAAAAAATTTGAATACACTACATAATATTTGTAAAGGAATAACCACCACATATCGATCTTTAATTACGTAATAATGTTTATTTCATTTTGTATCGCAGTAATTTACAATAAAAAAAAAAACAAAAAAATTTTGAATAAACAGAAAACTTAGAAGCAACTTATAGCATTGCATTGTTTTATAGCCTCACTAAAAAAAAAAATTTTGATATTTACATTAATTCATTTTTTTTTCTCACAAACTTTTGAATAAAGCAGAAATAATTATCCTTTTCGATAACTATCGGTTTCTGCTTCCTTAATTATTAAATTTCGTTTACAATTTTCTCTTTTCCGACGGCCTCCCCCTTTTCAGGTTTGGACGATCTGGGAAAACGCTGCGCCCAGTACAAGAAGGACGGGTGCCACTTCGCCAAGTGGCGTTGCGTGCTCAAGATCAACGAGCACACCCCCTCCGTGCAGGCCCTGATCGAGAACGCCAACGTGCTGGCCCGTTACGCGTCAATCTGCCAGGCCAACAGGATCGTGCCCATCGTCGAGCCCGAGATCCTACCCGACGGCAACCATAACACCGAGCGGTGCCAGAAGGTCACCGAGACGGTGCTCGCCTACGTGTATAAGGTAAGGGGGAGTGAGCGGGGGGTAATCGGAAGCTTTTAAAGCTTGAAGTAGACAAATAAAAAAAAAATGGTTTTTATGATATACGTCTCCTAAACATATTTATATATATATTTTTTTTTTTGGTGTCAGTTGATGATTTTGTGCGAAAAAGTATGCAATAGGTAGCGAATTAATAACACCAGCACACAAAAAAAAAAAACAAGTCTCCTCACCACCTCGCAAGCATTTTACGGGGCCCAACAAAATTAAGTTTATAAGAATGGGGGTCGATCATTGTGGACTATTTTTTTTATTTAAAACATTTCTTGGTTCCTGCTGATCGTAGGACATTTTTTTTTTTTTAATTCGCGAAAAATATCGGCTTTCAAATGGCAATAATGCCAATCCGATTAACGATAAGAAAAACATCTGCAATTTTCGACCAAAAAAATAAGTCAGTTTTGGTAGATTTTTCGTATATGTATTTCCAATTATTTTGCAATTTGCACAGGAAAATTACAACTTTTAGAGAAAATTTTAAGCCCAAGATGAGTCACGTAAGTGCATTACTGTATGATTTATTGAAACTTGAAAGAAATGTATTTTTTTCCAAAAACTAAATTTTTGAAAAAACTATCAAATATTATGCAATTTTACAAAAATGCGCTTATTCTACTTGCCAAGGACTACAAATTCTGAAAGTTTCGTAAAAAAATCCATCTTGTTTTAAAGATACAGAAGTTTAAAAAAAATGCGATTTTTAGCTTTTTTTTTTTCAATAACTGATCAAATGGCATCGGGCTTGGCCCAATATTTTTGTTATAAAAAGTTCTACAACTTTAGTTTAAATATTTTTTTCTAAAATATAGTTTTTTTTTTAATAAAAAAAACAAATGAAGCCCTAACAGGGTTCGTAGTGGCCTGGAAAATCGGGAATAGTCAGGGAATTAATTATTTTTCATAAAAAATACAGGAAAAATCATAGACCAGGACGGATCTGTTCTGAGGTGGTTGTTAGTGGGGGCAAGCAAATTTTTTCTGGATCTGACCTTCAGTACAACTCGCATAATAGAAGTGTAGATCCCTAGATCTGGGCGTGGTCCGGAACATTTTCAAAATTGAAAAAATGTTTAAAAAAATTCAAAAAATACCTGTTTTATCCGAGTTTTTTACTTATATCTTGGAACCTATGCGCTTTGGAAGAATATTGAAGAGGAAAAAAGTTTTAGAATTGAATTTTGCACAATATACTGCAAGTTAAAAATGCTTAAATTTATTACCGATGTTGCAAAATGGCAATAATTGATGAAGAAAAGGCAAAATAATCTAGTTTTTTTGGATTTTTAAAAAATATTTTAATTGCTCTGAGGGCATTCTAATTTTGGTAAAAAAAACTTTAAGAGTATAATAAAACAGCACACTAAACTTCATTAAAATCGGTTTGGTAGTTTTCGCAAAATAATTTTTTGAAAAAAATTTTCGAATTTTCAAAATGTGGAACAGACTCAAATAAAACATCTAGATGCTTGAACATTTTTTCACATAGAAAATACGGCCCAACCTTTCAAATGGTTTTTGAAAAATTGAAATCGGTTGATTAGGACGGCCCAGTAAATTTTTAAAATTACCACTTTTTTATTTTTATTTATTTATCAATTCGTAATTTAGTTTTTTTCAAAAATTATAATTTTAAAGGACTTTTCTTAATTTTATCTGTATTTAACAAAAAAATTAATTTCCAAATAATTTTTTTTTAATACATCGGATTGAAAAAAAAAGATCGAAATTGGTCCATTAGAAGCCGAGATAATGCAATTTTTTTCGTACCTTTGCATTTTGAACTTCCAAATTCAGTCTCGAAGCGAAAGCCCCCTCCCTCACTTTTCGTGTTTTGAGTCTCTTTTCGCGCGAGCGACTGCTTTTCCGCTGATTTATCTATGTTGCCGATACCTTATGGACATGAAAATTTTTTCCAGCTTAGAATTCGGAAAAACAGCCACTGGATCATTGCTAAATTGTTTATAAATTTACGGTAAATGCCGACAAACTTTGACCGCTAATATCTGAAGAACCAATAAACGGAATTTAACTTTTTTTTTAAAGAAGCGTCTTTCCGAGTACTTTAAAATTATAATTTTTGAAAAACTAAATTGCAAATTGATAAATGTAATCTAATTGTTTAAAAATAAAAAAAAGTGTGTTAACTTTAAAAATCTACTGTGGCCGTCCTAATCAACCGATTTCAAATTTTCAAAAACCATTTGAAAGGTTGGGCGATCTTTTCTATGTGAAAACATTTTCAAGTATCTAGATGCTTTATTTGAGACTGTGCAACATCTTGAAAACTCGAAAAATTTTTACGAAATTTTCAAAAAATTATTTTGCGAAAACTAACCGATTTTAACGAAATTTGATGTGCTGTTTTATTATACTCTAAAGTTTTTTTTTACCAAAATTAGAATGCCCTCGGAGCAAAGGATATAAGTAAAAAACTCAGATAAAATAAGTATTTTTTAAAATTTTTTAAACATTTTTGCAATTTTGAAAATACTCCGGACCTCCCTTTTACATTCAAGAAGAGAGATTTGTCGACAGATCCGCCCTGGTCTATCAGGAGATTTTAAAAGTATTGCTGAAAGTCGGGGAATTTGATATTTGCAACTGGAAATTTTGTAAAAGCAGGCCCTGGGCTCTTGAAAAAGAAAACTATTTACAGTTTTAAAACCTTTATAAGAGATTCTTTGGGTTTAAAAAAATATTACGGAGTCCATTCTAGAAAAAGTTTAATGCATAAAGACTTAGTAAAAATGAACTACAAGTGACTTGGATTTTTTTTTTTTTCATACGTTGGGGAATTCCATACTACTTTTGAACTATGAACCTTGTAATAAATTGTTATCGAAATCGTACGATGCACTAGAATTTCACAGTTATATTCCACATCGAATCCAATGCCCCGTTATATACAGGCGTTACAGGGTATACCCCGTACTGCTGTGAATGTGTTGACGAGGTCACAAAATTTAAACATACGTGCTTCTTACTCCAGGCCCTGGCCGACCACAACGTCTTCTTGGAGGGCACCCTCCTCAAGCCCAACATGGTGACGCCGGGTCAGGGAGCCGCCGCCAGGGCGAGCCCCGCCGAAATCGCCATCGCCACTGTCACCGCTCTCCAGCGCAGGGTGCCAGCTGCAGTGCCCGGCATCACCTTCCTGTCCGGGGGTCAGTCCGAGGAGGAGGCGTCTGTCAACTTGGACGCTATGAATAAGTAAGTAGCGAGTTGTTTAGCGGAAAAGAAAAAAATGTTTTTTCTGTGCCTTCTAAGGCTTTTATCCCTAAGTTTGACGTTTGTCTAACGAAACGGGGCGATTCACAAATAATTAAAAAAAAAATGTTTTTCTATCTGTGTGTATTTATAACTTAGACAACTAGTTGAAGTTAGGGATGAAATTACTAGATGGCAATACATTTTATAAATGTATTGCCGACAGCTGTGGTGCATTCGCCTAAATCGTCGGGAAGTTTCTTTTTAAATGTCCCGGCAAAAAAGTCGAGAGGATTTAAATCAGGGCAGTTCGCTGGCCATGCTGCCTGTTCGCCTCTTCCAAATTCACCATATGTCTTGAATTTTGTTAAGTTGTCTCAAATATTTTATTAATTTGCCCTCTTAGGATTTGTTGACAAACTTTAGTAAACATTGTAATGTCAAACATTTTTTTCTCGGAATTTTAAAATATTTTATACTTGATGATTCCGATTGAATTTTTCAATTAAATTTTTAAATAAATAAAGGTTCCAATGATTATTTTATTATTCTTTCTTCGTTTCCCAGATTGCAGGTGAAGAAACCGTGGGCCCTCACCTTCAGCTACGGCCGCGCCCTCCAAGCGTCCGTCCTCCGCGCCTGGCAAGGCAAGGACGAGAACGTGGCCGCCGCCCAGCAGGAACTGCTGAAACGTGCAAAGGTGAGTGAAATTTTGCCTCAATGTCTCCAACCTTAATAATCCCAAATTTTTTTAAATCCCCCTACTTCATATCGCACGTGTTGTTTTTGTTTTGCAGGCCAACAGCCAGGCGTCTTTGGGGACGTACGCGGCGGGCAGCGTCGAAGGAAAGGCCGGAGATGCTGGACTCTTCGTCAAGAATCACGCTTATTAGGAGCGGGATCGGCGGCGCACGCACGCACACTAAATCTTTAGCGTTTTAGAGCCGAGCGTTTACCTCGGGGAAACATCCAAATTAAATTGTGAAACACATAATTTTATGTATATATCGCTAGGTGTACTAAGTTCAGCAGTTTTTTATTGTTAGGCTCTTTATTATCGATTGTACCTTTTATTTATAAATCCGGAGGTTTGATCTATTTGTAAATGGTATTTTTTATTGATCGTCGCATGGTTATAGAACAAATGTATGTCGTGTATGAAAATTTTAAGTAATAAATGTATTAAATGTTAGACTTCTTTTTTATTATTCCTCAAATTCCTTGAAAATTATTCAGGAATGCGAGTAGCGATTTAAGGGTGGCTCTGTACATATATGGAGAACCCCCAAATTATGAAAATATAATTTTACTAAATATATTCGGTTAAAAAAAAAAATCTTGGTATCGGAAGACCATGAAGTGCAACACGTGTAAAATACCTTCTGTTATCCTGATCGATCCTGTTTCTAAAGGACCCCGCACAAATCTTATGGAAATTGGGTCCCGGTCAAATTCTTTGAATTTTTGATATTTGATAGAGTTCATCATACTGGTCAATTGTCTCAATGGCCACAAAGCTCAAAAATGGATAGTTTGGCCGGTACAGAGCTTTAAAGCTCCGAATATCCTCCACGGATTTATGTATATGCGCAGTGTGTATAGACTTTTGAAATAGCCTATTTCATTTTTTTTATTATCTAGGTTTATATTTTTGAGGTTGCTGAATTCAGATCTGTTGTTAGATTTTCAAAATTGACAGTTGGCAGCTGTCAAATAGCTGTCAATGTGCTATAATAAAGCCAAAAACTTGTTTTTTTATGTTTTATCTTTCTTTTTTTTTAGTTCGATAAGTTCAAAGACGATATCAAATCAATAACAATGACTATCGGCAGCTGTCATTTAGCTGTCAACAATTCTTCAAAGTCCGGTAATAAAGTCAAAAAATTATTTTTTGTTTATAACTTCAAGTTTTTTAGATAAGTGAATATAAATATGATATAAAATTATGTAGTCATCAGCTTACAGCTGTCAACAAGCTGTCAACTAACTGTCAAAATGCAATAATAGAGCAAGTAACTTATTTTTTGTGCTTAACTTTGTGGATAAGAAATCAAACATGATATAAGTTTATGACATCACTTTTGAACTCGGTGATCTAAGAACTTAAAGCTTTTTAAAAAAAGTAACTTTTTGACTTTATTATTGCATTTTGACAGTTAGTTGACAGCTGTAAGCTGAGTCGCTTTCCAGCTGGCACTTTTGTGCACGCAAACAAGCATTTGGGTACGCAAAAGCTTGAAACGCATGTTCCAGCTCCTATTATTTATCTGCGTTTGATGCGCATGATTGTGATTTCCGCTATCCCCTGAAGCATCTACCTTTTATTTTGTGTTTGAAGCACAGTCTCAAATTTTATCCATAATCTATGATTTCTTAGGTTAAGTAGTTAATGTTAATGTGTAATAGTGTAATCTAGGGATGGGCAGATTTAATGAAAAACATCGATGTTATGTTATATCGATTATAAAATAATTTATTATCGATGCTCGATATATCGGAGTAAAACATCGATTTTTTTCGAATATCGAAACAAAAATTAACCCTAGGGACTAGTATAAAATTTTTTTATTAAGGGTGTTTAAAAAATATAAAAATAAATATTCAAAAAAATTTATAATACATTTAAAAAATGTAAAAATAAGTTTTTTTTTAAATAAACTTTAAATTCACAAAATATGTTCAAAATTATCCAAGTAAAATTCAAGTCAGGGTTTTTGAATGAAGTTTTAATATTTGCAAAGTTAATACAATTTTTCTTATAAAAAATGCCTATGATTTTCTGATTTTTTGTCATACAATTTAGCTTTTGCATTTAAAAATAGAAAGTAATTTTGTTGTCTTGAATTTTGATAGGTATCTTTTGAGATCAATAAAAAAAATATTAGAATATTATACAACACAAATGCAACTTTAACATAAATTCATGTAATGCCAGTCTTCGTAGTCTAACGAACTTAAAAATAATAATTTATTAAGTCTTTCAGGAGTTAATCTGCTTCTTTGGTCTGTCAAGATATTTCCAGTTTCTGAAAAGAGACGTTCTGAAGGAACACTTGTTGCTGTTATTTGCAAAAATTTTCTTGCTAAGAAATAAAGTTTGGGATACACCATTTTATATTTTTCCCACACAACAAACGGATCTTCATGCAAATTATTGACAGGAGCATTCAAATATTGACTAATTTCAGCACTTATAATTAGATTTTGGTCTTCATGACTACTATCGTGGATACCCCGATTGTTAAAACTTTCCGCAAGTTTTTTATGATGATCCCATAAACTTTGAGAATTTTCATCTGCTGTGAAGCTACTACTAGAATTTGATAATGACGGTTGTATAGCCTCAGACTTTGTTAAAAAGAATTTTGTTTCCTTTATTTCACCATTTCACAAAAATTTACTTAGAATATCTTAAACACAGACAATATAAACAATAAAACAATAGAAATAGTTCTGGGAAAAGATTAACAATACTAAACCATTTTATTAATTTTGAAATATTTCTTGAAAAATGTCATTTCTTCTATTGATACCCGTTTCATGACCCAGTGTAATTGTTTCTGTGTAATTAATATTACAGTGTAAATCAGTATCCCCATTATGTACAATTTCAGTGCGGTCTTTGTGCATTATGCATATATTATGTAGAATGCAACAGGACATTATTATTTTGACACTAGTCCGAATATCCAAGTTGGCTATATGGTTTAGTCTTCTAAATCGGCCTTTTAACAAGCCAAAAGCATGTTCTATTATCATTCTTGTTGATGATAATTTGTAATTAAATAACCTTTGATTTTCAGTTAAATTTCCATTATCTTTGAATGGTGTTACAAGCCAGGTTAGTGCAGGATATGCTGAATCTCCTATTAGAAAATATTGTCCAAAATAATTAGGTACTTGTGCTCTTCTATAAAGACTAGATCTTCTTAAAACACGAGCATCGTGTAGTGAGCCGGGTTCACCACAACAGACATCAATAAATAATTTTGTGTGATCTGAAACAGCCTGAAGTATCAAGCTGTGATACTGCTTTCTATTGACATAAGCCTCTTCATGTTCAAGAGGCCTATTAATCTTGATATGACAGCCATCAATAGTTCCAATGATATTTTTAATGTTTTGTTTACTTTTGAAATTCTCCGAAACAATTATTTTTCTAGCATTATTTGGCCACACTATATATTCTTGCTTTAAACTTAATAAAAAATATAAGACTCGAATAAGTACTCGATGTGCAGAACTTATGCTAACTCCAAATCGATCACATATTTGCCTGAATGTTTCATTATTTGCCAGGTACCATATTGACAGCAATATTGATTTTTCAGATGTTATTGGTGGGTCGCCACAGACATGTTTTGCAGAGAATCTAGATTCTGCAAACCATCCTATAAAATATAACACTATGTAATTTGTTACATAATAATGTACTTATATACTATAGAAATGAANTGGGGCCCACCTACGAAGGCTGTCCAGGCCTACACGAGATGAGGCAGGATAAAGAGGGATAATCCCCCTCGATCCCAAATCATTGAGGCCAATTTCTAGCCATGGAATAATGGCGGCGGTTAGAAACGATATATCTCCAAAAATTCCAATACAAAATCTTTAGATAGTTGGCGAGTATCTATATCAAAAAATATGTAGTAGTACAGCTTTAAGGTTAAGTTAGGCCGGTTAATCACGGCGTCCGGTCCAGACGAATTTCAAATGACGCCTGATGTTATTCGGGATTACCCGTTCAGGACAATTTTATTCGGGATGCACATACACTTTCATGTTTACCCGTACGGTGTAATCAAGTTCGGATATAACTGTCACGAAGCCCGAAAGTGTGTGGGGCGCTTAAGCACTATTAATGGCCGCGTCAAGGAATGGCAGCCTTGACGGGAGCCTCGTGAAGCGAGCCTGTGAGCTGTGAGCTCCAAAAGTTCTTGAGTTTGATGACAGGGTTTTTTCAATCAAACCGTGGAAGATATGTTAAAAGTTTTATTGAATAGTCAAAACGGACAATAAATGCTATAACTTAACATATACAAGTTATTTACCATAGAATAATACTTGTTACAATATCGCTTTATGTCGTTCTTCGCACTATGCACTCCCACTAAAGTACTGTAGATGTCGCAAGTAGACGGTCGACCGCTTTCCTCTAAAATCTCCAGCAAAAAGCGCCCTTCGTCGCCGTCGACGTCAGATCTCGTTCCACTCTGGCCTCTTCGGATAGTTGATGTCGGTATCGGAGATTTTGGAGCTTTTTCCCATTTTGAAAAAAATCTACCTGTGGTCTCGGCTTAAGGCTACCGAGCATCGCATTCGACCACTAGAGCGGTGGAACACTCGGAAGACGGTTCTTTCGGCCCAAAGACGGGGAAATTGGAAACATCGGTGAAATTTTCCCCGTCTTCGTAAAAGGTCTTACGGAGGTCTTAATACTGGATGGATCTGGTTCAGAAGTGGTATGTAGATGCACGGTACGGAGTAGTACCGTGTTGGAGGGTTCGGCCGAGATCGCGCGGACACTTCCGGCGGCAGCTAGGAAAACGTGAAATTCTATTATGGCTTTTAGCTGGCCGTTAGTAGTCGCACGATTCGGCTCGAATTTGGATATGATAACCACCTAGGGATGCTCTAGTGTGATTTTGAGGTTCGGCCGAGATCGAATTAGCAGAACGGCTAAAAACGCGGAAAACGTAAAATCCGCGTTTCCCCGTATAACGGCTAGTGAAGGGCAAAACGGGTCATTTTTAGGATTCGGGTCACCGGATCCGGGTCTCTTCAATGAGCCGAATCTATGATCCGGATCCCGGGTCGTCGGGTCGGTCGCTTCGTTCTGGATCCGACGTTGACTGAACGGTTCTGGTTGTGGGACTGTATTAGAATCTGGGGTATTAGTGCTGGGCAATAATATCCGATGTTTGGAAAGCATCGATGTTTTTCTGTCGATGGTTTGTCAATTGTCATCGATGTTAGAAAGTTCGAAACATCGATTCCAATATCGATGTTTGCCTTTCGATGTTACTTGCATACATCGCAAAAAAGAGCAGTTCTTTAGTAGTAGTAATATTTTATTTGACACAATTGACACAAATCAAATATAATAGTATATTACATTATAGATAAGCATAAGGCCGTTATATAGGTATATTTTATGTTTTCTTGAACCTTTTGAATCTAAAAAAATTGTTGTTGTTGTTGTTAGACATGAAGATCCATTGCTGTGGTGGTATGAAAGGAAAAATATATATCCAAAATTATATCATAAATAGCTATTATATCCACTTATCAAAAAATAAAAAAACGATTTAAATAAATAAAATATATCCTTAAAGGTTGCAAGGTAAGTTAGTAGAAAGATAGGTATCTAAATATCTACTAAATCCTATAGTCTACATTATTTTTCACATAATAATTCACTTGACATGAGAGAATAAAACTGTTTTTATTTTACTAAACAAAATCGAGCAGCTGATGGAAATAACGAGCCAATAAAATATATCATAATCATCTGATGTCACCGCTCTCGCTACTGCAGGTGGCTCAGCCGCATGAATGGGCAGAACGGGTCATCATAATGATTGATCTAGATGACCCGGGTCACTAAAATACACGAGTCTTCCCATCACTACATACGGGTCTCGGGAGCGGCGGCGTACTCCGTAAACCTCTGCGATCAATTTCATTACATAGTGCCACAGCACGGCCATACGAGATTAGCTGAGGTCCGCGACCCGAGTGATCCGACAGAACTTATATCGGGATTCGGGTCAGTCAGATCATCGTAAAGATCCGAATCTTTGATCCGGGTCAGACCCGACCCGCCCATCACTAATAACGGCGTTTTGGCTCATCCGATTCGAACGGAATTTTAGGGAGATAATGCCAGGGACTTGAGGAGTGCTGCGTTAAATTTTGGCACCGATCGCTCAATAATTTTTCGAGTTATTGACGATAGCGTCTTTGGACCAATTCGAAAGGTTAGTAAAAATTTAGATGGTTGTTTCCAAATATCGCCCTGAAGCGCGCCGGGGGGTCGTCTGCAGGTTGCGAGAGTCGCTGCAGTGAATACTGATGAGCGCCGGGATGGCAGACCCAGGAGATCGGCCGCGATGTGGGAATATTAGAAACATCGGTGAAATTGGTCTTCGGAGACGCTATCGCCGGGAGGATTGATGTCATGTGATGGGGCGACGTCCGCACTAGGATGCAGAGTCGCGGAAATCGCTCTCAGACGGTATCGAGTTCGATGTCTGAAATGATACCGTGGAGGCTTTTTTGATTTACCCGGCCGACGGCGATTAATTTTGCAACCGTGGCGGGTTTTCGGTTTGGATTGGAAAGGTAGGCGAATTTGTGTGTTCGCCTCCTTCCCAATTCAACTGTCTCAATGCATTTATTTCAGAAACAACCTGTGTGTGATTTGCTAACTTTCTTTTCAATTAGTGTGATGTAAATTAACAAATCACATATAAATATTAAAAGAAAATTTTTTCTGCTTGCATGGCAACCACAAATTCATCACCAAATTTAATTTAATCCGTCATTATGTTAAGAATACCTTAAAATTCACTGTTTTCTTTTTTTACGTTTTAAAGCTGACAAATTTTTCATGTACATCACACTGCTTGAAATTTTGTGGACCTTGGCAGATTGATAATTTTTGTGGGACACGTGTTATTTAATATTAAATATTTGGGAAAAGTGTACTAATAACAAAAATAAACATTACCCACACAATTTTGTTGGTGCAATATCGTGGTATGAACTGTGGGTAGTTTTATTTCAATAATTTTATTATCCTGTTATGATAAATTTAACTTATTTCTCCAAATTTTGACTAGAGAATTTGTCAATAAAATGGGTACAATAGGATAGGGTATAAAATATGCTGAAAAAGCTAATATTTCAAATTTCAGTATGAAATAAAAGACATATTGTTTCTAGAATTTAATTTAAATTAAAATAAATAAATTTATAAATTAACAAAGAAAAAAATTATGAATTACATAACAGAAAGTGCGATAGCCGATGAGAGGGCCAGAGCCAACATTACATATCCTGTAATGTATACTTCTTTGATGGTAAGAAATTTACCAGTGTCCCACAAAAGATGTCTAATCCCATTCCAAAAATGGTAGGTTAAGGGAAACGCTAAGAGAAATTTAAGAGTAGATATGAAAGCTGAACCCAACTGAGCACACTCTAGTTCTTCAATGTAATATGGAATAGATTCTGGGAGAACAACAGCACCCAATCCAAGAGCAATTGCATAGCTAGCAAGGGTCATACCTAAAAAGGTACAAAAATTTTTAATAAGAAATGCACCACTAGTATCCGGCACCCAATGGTCAATCATCTAGAGTAAGACTACAAAATTTTGTTCATTTATAAAATTATTCCTATGTTTAACAGAGATACTAAACAAATTTCAAAATTTGAAAATGGTTCAATTAGGAATGGCACCACTCATTTTAGATTTACTGTTGGTTATATAAGCTATGCTATCATCGTATAATGAACTGAATTCATTTTCAAAATACAAAAAAAATTAGACCTGTAAATCTGTGAGTAATTGACAACATGCTTGTCAGTTGAGGAGCATAAATAGTCAGGTGCGGGGACTGAGGTCTTTTCAATCTCATATTCCTTTCATCGTGACTTTCTTCTCGTTCAGTTGTAGCTGGTTGAGCCTTTAGCCCTACAGGGCGTATAAAACTATACAAACCAGTTTTTTCAGCATTTAAGATTTGGGATCCACATCTTTTACCAGCTAACCTAAAAATATTACATAATGAAATTATTTACGTATTTGTACATTGATAATCAGTTTATTTTTTAGTTACTGTTTTTTTTAACATAACTATCATTACCTAAAAATCAGTGCCATTTTAACCACTACAAAATTAAGATAAAAATTTCTGAAATTATTATTTTTGTTGACATATTACCACGTGCTAGTGTACAGACCTTCTATTTTCATTTCTACGTATTTTTAGTCTCTTCATCAGCAACTGTGAAAAACATAGACGAATTAGAATTTTTTAAAGGAAAAACTTATTATTTTCCAGCTAATATATGTATATTTAAATTATTCTTGAACGTATCTATATAATTTTATTATTTCTTTTTCGATTTGTGTGGTGCTAATTATCCAATCACGTAAAGGAATTTTAAACGATAATTATTTCTGGCGTTTCAATCCCCCCCACCTACGTCGTTGACGGCGTCGCTTCGTTAGTAAAAGAAAAGAGAGCGTGGATTGTTATAATTATTTTTGACGGAAAAGTCTATTTTAATTAAATTTCCAAAAGTAAGTGAAATTGGTGCAATTTTGCGTTTTAAATAAACAAATTCATATTTCATTTGCATGTGGGAATGTGCTTTGGCGCCATTTGTTAAGTAAATAGTAAAAAATAACCTCGTGAACTTTTGTTGACCTGTCTGTTTACATTTTAAAATGTGATCGGGAAGAAGTAAATAAATATTAATCTATGTTTACTACTTTACTTTAAAGAATGGTGGGAAAAACTAAAACAACCTCTAAGGCTTCCCCTGACCAAGACAATCCTGTGGCAAAATCGAAGAAAAGTCCTGGGAGACCGAAAAGTCCTGGAAGATCGAAAAGTCCTGGCAGACCGAAGAGCCCAGGGAGAACGAAAAGTCCAGCAAGGACTAGTCCTAGTAGAACTAGGCCCGAAACTGTAAAAGCAACTTCTGAAACCCCTACAAGATCGAGCACTAGAACCAGAAGCCCAGCTAGACTTAGAAATACATCACCAACAACATCCACTCCAAGATCTACCCCAATTCTTACCCCATCCAGGAGGAGCCCCATTCGAAGATCTCCAGCAAGGCTTGTGAAGGAACCTTCTGAAGATAAAGAAAGAGGTAAGTTTGTGCTATTTTTAGATAACTATATAAAAGTACATAAGGTGAACTGAAGTTGCACTAACTTTTAATTCTAAAGTTGAAAATGACGAAGGCCTAATACATTTTATTTGAAGTAGAAGTTTGAATCTGAATTTAAAATAAACATGAAATTTTGTCACATCTACTTTTTGTTATAGACTATGAAAACCTTATAATATCTTAACTGGTTATCACAGATAAATTTGTGGCTAATTTTTATAGGGCATTTTTCGGATAATTTGAATACATTCGCCTACAGTATTCTTACAGTATGTGTTTGCATCCCACCTTTAAAACTACAGTTTGATTTAAATGACGTAAAATACTCCATATGTTTTATAAAATAGTCTATATTGAAAGCAATTAGTTTTCGAGGCATAGGTGGGCTGCAACATGATTAAAAGAAGACACTTATAGAGTAATTGCGATTCGGATTTAAGGGGGAAACCATATTAGGAAGCTGATTTTCCGGCGTTTCTCATACATTTTTTTGAGTTGGACAAATTGATTGGAATTTGATGAAACTTAGACATTATTTTATTAATATTTTGAACTCCATTTACAAATTTTTTCAAGTCACTTGTGGCTGAAAATGCCGAAGTTATGGGCTGTTGTCCACCGAAGTTCGTTGTCCGAGTTGGTTGTTCACGGGAAATGTGGAGGTCGCAATTCGGATCTGAAAGCAAAATGGTTGTCTTCCAGCATTATTGAACCTCATTGTAGGTAAAAATTGTGAAAATTGAAGTTTTGACACGTTTGAGAAAAATGTATTGATTTTTACCATCTTTTTCACTTATTTTGAATAAAAACTTAGCCTTAATATTATTTCATCCTAATTGTTGGATCATGTTCTCTGTAATTTCATAAAAAATATACTTTCAATTTTCATAACGATCGGTTCATAACTTTTTGAGTTAGAGTTTCCGTGACTCAAAAAATTTTGTTTCGAGAGAAACGCATTTGAATTGATTCCAGCACCATATAACAGTCCTCCTTCTTCTTCCTCATAGGCATCATTCTGAGCTTGCATCTGTTCTAAGAGACTAGATTACCTGAACAAGCGCTCCGTTCTACCCGCTGTGCGCCCGAGTGCTGACCCGATGGGCGTTTTGTTTTAGATTCATAAAATCGGAACGAATAGGAATTTTGTTTTGAAATTTTGTCAGCGTATTCTTGAAGAGTTCTAATAATAATTTATCCAATTTTTTGAACCTCCTAATGTTGTTAAGTGAAAATTCCAAAAATCCTGATAAAGTTCTTATGATTCATTAAGCATTTTTTAATTGGAGCATTGAAACTAATGCAACCTTCTGGTATGGTTAAAACGTATATGTGTGCAAGTGAAAATAGTCGATGTATGCCAAATTTTTTATTAGTAATGAATTTTTCTTGAAAATTAAGAGGTTTTGGACATATTTTTTTTGTACAAACTTTTTTTGTTGATGTGTGATGTAGAATCGGCCATTAAAGTTTGGTCAAGCAGTTTAGTAACTCCCTATATTAGCTACATATTGACGTCTCTGTGGAACTAGTAAACTTTTTTTATTTTTGCAATAAAAAATTCATATTCCACTAAAAACCAAATTCTTAAAAATTGCTTTAGTGTTATTGTCCACTAGGTTAAGTTAATTACAATATATTGTAGAGTTGGTATTAATCGGTATTAATAAATCTAATAGCAGTTGCTGAGCACAGCACTTCAGTAAAAAAAAAAGTGAAAGCCAAGCGCACATGTTCACCAGACTGTTAGACATGCTTTTAATGATGTTTTTTTCTATTGGACTTATTTTATTCCTGGTATTTAATATACAGTATGTTCATGGCTATAGTGGCTAAGAGGGAAAACATGTTTATTCTTCATTTTATCAGAAAAGTAATGTTTGATTTTCTGGTTTTTAAAATAACATTGCCATAGGGAATTTTAAGTTTCCCTGTACAGGGTGTTCAGGAAATAAAGAAATGTGAAAATGGTCTAGAAGTAAATGGCCTTGTTTTTACAATCTTGCAAGATAAATTTGAATCACTTCCTCTAAACTTACAACTTTGAAATTTTGCATGCTTGTTCAGTTCTCATGACTTGCAAACCTAATTTGAACTTTCTTTAAACCTACGACTTTGAAATTTTTAATGCTTATTCAGTGACAATACACTAAGATGATAGAAGTAACCTGATGTTCAGTCAGGATTGTCTCCTCACGAGGGTACTCCTCAATGATTAGTAGTAGAGGCTTTACTTGAAATGGGTAGATTGAGAAATATTTCTAACTAAAAAGGTGTAAATAAATGGAAAGTAAAAAAAATATATTTTAAAAACAAGCTTTTATTAAAATGCACTAAAAAGAAAAAATATATCAAGGAGTTCATACAATCCATAACGTTGTGTAAACCTCAAACCTACAAAAGAGTGGAATATGGCTGATCAACAAAAGTATGATAAATAGACACGTACTATCTATAATCAGTAGGTATGTTCATGTTCTTATGCAATTTAAGAGCTTGTGTAGCGTAACTTCCTTATTTCCTACCCCTTAAAATAAAAATTCCATTTAAAAATAAACCCCGTGAGAAGCTTTTAAATCGGATAAGAATATGAACATACAGGTTTTTGATAGTATTTGTCTAATTATTATATTTCTGCTCATGACACTTATATAGAGCCGACATATTCAACCCTTCTGTGGGTTTGGGGTTTACACAACATTATGGGTTTTATAAACTCCTTGGTTTATTATTTTCTTTTTAGTTCATTTTAATAAAAGCTTGTTTTAAAAATTATTTTTTTTTTGCTTTTAATTTATTATCGACATGAAGACATTTTATGACAGATACAGAAATTATTTAGAGATGTCAGAATTTCAATCTGTAAATAAATCAGTAAAAAGTTCTGAAATAACAAAATTATTTGGTAAAATGGTTGGCAAAAAACACATTTTTATTTTATAAATTATGAAAAAGAAATTCATAGCACTTAATTTTTGTTTTTTTTTTGATGGTCTATTTTATGATGATTTAATAACTAGTGTCTGCATGAATATTTTTTCATTTGTATAAAGTTGCGCTTTGTCCATGCCTACACTCAAAAAACAAAAGTCTAGAGGACAGTTGGAAATTGATTTATAATTACTTTACTCCCTTTTAAGATAATTTGAATTTGTGATTTTTTAATAACTAAGAACTGTCTGATCCATTAGACGATAATTTAAGATTCCATTTCGTTGCATAGCATAGTGGAATGATAAATCAAAGATATTTGTTACTGTTGCTACACAAGCTAGCTAGCTTTTTACTGGTTTTTTCTTTTCTTTAGTGTTTATCCGATGTCGTTTTTTTAGTTTAGAAAAATTGAAGTAGAATGATTAACCCACAAATTGAAATTGTAATTATTGTAAACAACTTTCTTCAACATCTTTTCATGTCGTTAAAAATATGGTCAATTTATTTTTCCTTTCCTGAATATGCTATACAAGCTGAACCAAAATCGACACTTGGAGGGAGGTTTCTCACATGATCCAAAAAGTTAGAAAAATTTTGTGAAGAAGTAATATTTTCGGTTTCCGAAAAAAATTAATAGGGGAAAACTGCATTTCGATATCTATATTCGTTTGACATACGTACACTTTTGGATGTTTTTCTGTAATGCCGATTGTCTTTTTTATTTGTGAAAATTGTATAATTCATTTATTCAGTTTTTTTAATAGAATTCATATCTTTTTCTATAACTTCTAGTCTTGCATAGTTATTACAGGGTGCATCATTAGAAAAGAAATTTTACGCAGAATTCAAAATTAGAAAAACACGTTGGCGTTTCTTTAAATATGTATATAAGTTTGGGTTGTAACTGAGAAACTATAGAAAAATGTCATCAATGTTACAGAAAAATAGCCAAAGAAGGAAATTTCTTAAAAGAATTAAAAAAAGATGCAGTTTTCGCTATTAAACTTTTTTACTTTTGTTTTCAAGAGTGCACACATTAACTTTTAACTTTCAGGCACAAAATTAAAGAAAACATCGTAAATAATTTTGATATACGTATATTTTTTTATCACTTACGCTATGTATAATTTTTTAGATATTCCTTTGGTGCGTCCTAGAAAAAAAATTATTGTTGATACGGACACCGATTCAGATAATGCTGAAAGTGTACCTGAGAAGTTAGAAAAACCAAAAGCTATGGTAAGAGGCAGATCGAGGCGGAAAGATTTTGAAATTGAACCTGAAGACAAGGTTAGTTTAAATTAACCTAATATTTAAAAAATGTAGAATAGTCAGTTTCTTATACAAAATGTATGGATTAACTTTAATTTTTTTTATAGGGTGAATTGAAGGCAGTAGAAACAGAAGGTGCAGACTCAATAGGCCTGGTTCATCGTTTCACACGTGCTTCACAAAACCGTGAAATCGAACGCGTTGTACATTTAAAACATTTCGATTCGGTAACGATTACTAAACGGCTTGGTGAATTTTCAGACGAAGATGATGTTTTAATAAAAAAATCCCAGACAGAACTTCAGGAGTTCAGCGACACCAAAAATTTAGTGGAGTTTGGTGGTCTTTATGGTGCCTTGATATCGATAGTTGCGTTGCCTGTTTTTGTTATAGCTTTAAACGTTATTTGTAACGAGGAACATTGCTCTTTTACAAAGTTACCTGACCTAAAGGGGATTAAATCATTGTCGACTTATTTTAATGCCACTGCAAGTTTATGCTTCGTAGCATATCTGACTTTGGTGGCCTTACTATCTGCCTTGCCATTTGGAGGGCTAAAAGTTGCTGCTTTACCAAATAAACACGGCAAATTTTGTTATGTAATGAATGGTCTATTTAGTTGCATTGTTTTGCTATTGATAGGTGGTGCGTTAGAGTTGAGGCGTGTTCCCATTGCTGATTTCATGATTGTACATACTTTGCCTTTACTGGTTGCCTCTATTTTTTGCGGCATTGTAGTTTCTGTATATGCTTATGTCAGAAGTTTCTATGCTCCTGTTAGCGCCCTCAATGCCTATGTCATTGGAAAACCTGGAGTTTATGGATTTTTTTTGGGGAGAGAAGTGAACCCCAGGATATTTTCTACAATCGACTTAAAGTTACTGTTCTTCAGAAGCTGCATTTTTGGAACTGTAAGTAGGACTTTTATCCAATTCATAAACGGAACGAAATAATAGGAAAGTTGTCACTAAGAAAAAAACTGAAAATGAGATGCACATGAGTATATTCATATACAGGGTATAGCAAAATTACCAGAACGGCAGAATAACTCGGCAGGAGAGAATTTTAGAGAAAAATGTTAAATATAAAAGTTTCAGCTATCCGATAGTGACCTTGACATTGACCTTGAAGACATTTCAAGGTCAAATATGATTTTTCAAATGGAACCCTATACTTTTGACTCCAGAAATGAGGAAAATTTTACGTTCAGATATGACCTTGAGTGACCTCTCCCTTTTGACCTTGAGTGACCCCTTCCTTTTGACCTTGGGGCCCCCAGGGAGAAATCCTGAAATTTTTGTATTTAACATTTTTTTCTAAAATGCTCTCTCGTCGAGTTATTCTGCCGTTCCTGTACTTTTGTTAGTTTGACCTTGTGGGGGTTCCAAGGTCAAAATGGTCGTATCTGACCATGAAATTTTCCGCTTTTTTCATTTCTGGGGTCAAAATTATAGGGTCGTCATTTGAAAAATCACATTTGACCTTGAAATGACCTTCAAGGTCAATGTTAAGGCCACCATCGGATAGCCAGGGAGAAATCCTGAAACTTTTGTGTTTAACATTTTTCTTTAAAATGTTCTCCCGCCGAGTTATTCTGCCGTTTCGGTACTTTTCCTATACCCTGTGTAATGAATCAATATGTAATTACCTTAAAGACAAAATCGAGAATAATATGCAACATGCAACAACATTCTTGGACTTTCTTGCATTTCATTCTCATTTTCATTATCAAATAGGGAGTGTCTTCGTGAAAATATTTCAGTTTTGTTTAATGTATCCTGTTCTCAATATACAGGATGATTTAAAGCAAATGTAAAAAAATCCAGAAGATACATTTTCTATCATTTTGGTTGCCATGCAAAAGTTCATTGTAATTATTTGGGACAACTAAAATCAGAATGACTTTTTGTCTACAAACAGAAAGTGTACAAACTTCTTGCTTACACATTCTATCACCAAAATAAATTATTAGTAACATCTTGAAATTATCAATTTGTTTTAAGTTAAATAACAGACTTGTAGGATTAAATGTTGAACGCATCATGGGTGTTATAGGATAAAAATGTCTGGTTGATACCACTTCTTGGGAGGTATATTATCTACCTTGGCACAATATTAATCATATAACAGTCTAGATATTTTAATTATTATAACAATGTGGATAGATTTCATAATGTTTGAATAAGAATAGTAAACATTTTTTTGAAGGAATAGATATGAGGGCAGCCTTTTATATTTCGGGAATGGACGATCCTGGTGCTGCCATCTGACAACCGAGTTTCCTATCTTAAAGTTTGATTTTGAATTGAATAATTCATCTCGGCCAAAAAATTGAATTGTCGTGAACATTTCCGTGCGATTATTTTTTACGTTGTGTATTCCCAAAATATAAAAGACAACACTCATACTCATATTTTCTGTTTAAAAAAATTGTCAATGACGTCATATCTCTTACAGAGATATTCCTGTGTAGGTAAAGTTATCAAAAAATTTGCTAAAAGTAAAAATCGACCTGTCTCAAAATATTTGCCAATTTTTTTTCAAATTTATGGACACTATATAATCGTTTATAAAAATAGAAAAACCAGCAAACAGTGACAAAATTTTCTATATTGCTAAGGCAGCTATTTAATATTTAGTTTTATTGATTTTTCTTCAAAACATTTCACGAAAAAAATTTTACAATTAGCTTATTTTTTTTTACAGATTTTCATTGATTTCGCATTTTTGTACAACAGTTTGGACATTTCTTCAGCAACAAAAATATCGGAGAATAAGGCATTTGATCCGAAACTCCTTCATTTACAACAAACGTTACTGATATACGTTTTATTGCATTCTATTATCGGTCTAGACATACTCATTTTTGAATCGGTTTGGGTCAGTTCATTTGAAGCTGGGCAGGAAGCATTTGGATACTTGACAGTAATGGGTTTTTTAACATATCCTTTTATTTCGTCGTTAATACCAAAACATATAATTAGTCACGGAGTGGAACTGGCTTCTTGGAAACTGGTGCTAATATCTCTCACTTTTTCTTTGGGTTACATTTTATACAGAGCCAGCAACAATCAGAAGGACGCTTTCAGGAAGAATCCATATAGCCCGGCATTGTCTCGTAAGTCAATTTAAATATCGAACTTAGGTTTTAGTGGTTTATATACAATTATGAAGAACTTACAGCAATAAATAAAATAAATGGAGCAAACTAAAAAAAATAAAATAAGAAAATGCTATTTTGACACCTTTTAAATTAGGTTTTTGGGTGAAGTCACATTTGGGAAATGATACGTAAATTTTTAGTCATTTGTAGAAAAAAGTTTTTGTACAGAGTTGTCATATTTTTTTGTAGACTAAACTCGTTCCTTCACTACTTTAAAAAAAATATACCATATTAATTTCAAAAACAATATCTATACACACACACAGTTGAAAAATATAACACCCTGTATATTACATATAAAAATATTTAATAATAATTTAAATGTTTTTGCAAAATAACAAAGGCAAGCAAGATGTGCGGTATTGTACAGGATGTTCCAAACTCGATGCCCTAATGATATTACAGGGTAACAGGGTTCAAGCACAATGGATTGAAGTGCATTTTGCACCAACAATTAAAGTTTTAAATATTTCGAAACTTGTGTTGATGACATCATGAAATATTTCTTTCCCAGGAACTATTTTTTCACATTTAATAAGAATATATTTTTCCGATAAACTTATTTAAAAAATTTTTCTCCATCATATTTTCAATAAAAAGTAGAAGTAAAAATAATTATTACAAACGACTAATAATAATTATTTTAGAATTGACTGCTATTTAGTAATATTGGGGCGTCGAATTTGGGATACCCTGTACTTGTTTAATTTTAAAATTAACAAAATCTTTTGGAATTTTTATTTCTGAATGTTAAAATAAGCGTAATAAGTAAATCAAAAATGAACCTAGAGCTATTCATTTTACAAAAGCAGTTTAACTGAATGCGGTAAATGAATTTAAAATATCAGAATTCTAAAACAATTGATTCTTTAGACAAACCCTTTTTTTCCTAGAAATGCCATACTGCTTGAAATATTTGTAAGTTGACTTAGTATATTTTTACTTCTGATTGGTAAATCGGAGGCACAAGTTTCATCAGTCTATGTCAAACATCTTCAGATATATTTCAGAAAATGTGACAATTTTCTAATTTCGGCATCTTGTATCTCAAAAACAAAATGAAACATGATCTACGTTCATACGAAACTTTCTTAAAACAATTTGTTTTCTAGTCTAGCAAAGTTTTCCTGTTAATACCTGGACCACCTCTTATACAGGGTGTTTCAGAAAGACCTCCAGTAAATACAGGGGGTGATAGTACGACAAAAAATAAGATTTTTTTTCATATGAACTATATGTCTATCTCCTCTTGTTTTTGAGATACAGAGCGATAAAATAAAATTTTTTAAATAGAATTTTTATGAAAATTTCTAAACGGTGCAAAATATTTTTATGAAATTTGGTACTCCGGGGTTTTTAAGGACGCCAAATACGCTGGTCTAATTATTTTTTGGATATTTCATAGAGGGCGCTAGTTATGTTACACTCGTATTACATTTTAAGTTCTAATTTTTTTAAGGTTATGGTTTTTACCATTCGGGCTCCAATTTCTAATGTACAATTTTATTTTCCAAAAATAATGTTAGAACTTCCTAATGTGGACAGTTTTCAGGAAAAATGACTTTTAATTGAACTCTTACAATATTATGGTGTAGAAAATTAGTGACTTTTCTCAAAGTAGGCTTATGTCAAAACTTATTGATGGATGTCTCGTAAACAACGCATACATTCTCAGTAATATTTTAAACTCTAATTAACTTTATCAAAATTTTAGTGACTATAATTAGTCATTAACTACAGTCACTAAAAATCACTAAAGTTAACATGTTCCAAGGGAGTATATTAAATCGGAATTGTATACACATATACAACATAAACATGAGAAATAAAGTCCCATTTGATTTATTCACAATAATAGAACAATAACAAAATTTTTACTATGGCGGAATTTAGTTGTTTTGGCTAGACATGGGTCGGCCTATCACCCCTTGTTGGCATGATGTTAACTTTTGGGATACCCTGATTATAGGTTTTCTCTAGATGTTATTGAAAAAAAGATTGTTGCCTTTTGACTGAAATAATAATAACAAATTAATTTCAATATTTATCTCAAACTGAAGTTAAAAGGTATTTAGTGTTTTTTTTTTCCTTTTTGATACGTGATAAATGTTCTCAATGTATCGTCACTATCAGTCTTAATTTTATTACAATTAAATTTTGAGGTTATCTGCAATATGATCAAATTGTTTTCAGATTTGGAAACGATCCCAACAACACAAGGAAAAAAACTTCTCATATCTGGATTTTGGGGCATCGTTAGGCATCCTAACTACTTGGGTGACATTTTAATGCACTTGTCTTTTGTCCCATTTGTCTGGTGTGCCCCACCGATTTTGTACCCAGTCGGTGTGATTTTACTACTGATCCATCGCTCGGTAAGAGATAATGCACGGTGTAGACTAAAGTACGGGGCTGCCTGGGACAGATACTGTAACAGGGTGAAACATGTACTTATACCTAAGGTTTTTTAGTTCGTAATACATCTGCTTGAAGTAATTAACATTTAAAGATGATTTGTACATTTGGGTATATAATTATTTATATATTTAGAAGAGAGCATATTGAGTACAATTTTTTCATCTTTTCATGTTTTATCTGTTTTTTACGAACGGATTGAAGATATTTAGAGTGTTCTTTTTAGATGGATTGTTTTACTACCTTATATGTTTATGTAGCGTTTAATTATATTGAAGTATAATCAGTTTTGAAATATTTTATTTTATTGATTTATCTCAAAGATTTATAAAATTTTATTGTGTAGATCTAATATGTAATTGTGTAATATTTACACATATATTTTTTTTGAGAAAATGTGGTCTGATATTTATGTAAAAATTTCGGTATTAAATATTTGTAAGAATTTATTACATCACTTATTAATTTATTCTGACAATCATACTAATTTAATTATATGAATAAACTCAACTAATTTATAGAAAGTATTATAAATAACGAAAATGTGGTATTATCGTATATTTATAACATGATTTGAGTGAAGAAAGATATGACACTATGATTTTTTTTTCTGTATTTGTGGAAAAAAGTTATTTCTAACAAGTAAATTTACTATGAATATTTAAAAAATGTAATATAAAAAATTAAATAATCAACAGAATAAGATAGAAAATAATTAATATTTGATGGGTGATAACTTGTTGACTATTCAAAATTTTAGTAATTAAAAATTGCTCAATGTCGTTATACTAATAATAAATTTTTTAAAGGTAACAAAATTAATGAAAATGTTTATCATAACTGTGATTACCTATATTATCAATTTTGTAATCTTGTAGGCATTGTATTGTATTGATAATTTGTTATACTTTAATATGCTAGTAATAATTTGATAATATATTTTTCTGTAATTGTTTATGGCATTACATGGTATTTTTTTTATTTAATAGCATATTTTGCCACACTAGAAAAAAATTTATAAAAATTACTAAAGCTCGACATTTTGGTGCGAAAATAAGGCGGAGAGGTGGAGTTCCAAATTTTCACTGAGTGGACCATGGCTTCACTTGTTTTGTTAGAGTATTTCACATGTTGATGAGTCATGGGTCACTACATTTAAAGAAATTAAAAAAAATATGGGTCATAAAAATACTCAGTATGGTTGCAGTAATCCCCCTTTTTTTTTTTTGGAATTTGAATTTGAATATATCTTTTACACTTTTAGAACTTCAAACCAACAATATAGTTTCACGAACATCCATTTTATTACTGTTCGATCCCAGTGCAGATTAGCGAAATGAATGAGGCATATCCAGGTCAGGGCTGTGAGCGGGGCATTTAATAATGTTCCAACCGAATGAATCCGAGAGTTGCTTTGTGGAGTTGGCTGTATGGGACTGTGTATTGTCATGCAACAAGCACATTCCCTTTGTTAACATTCCCCCTTCCTTGTTCTGTATCGCCCTCCGTAGTTTTTTCAGTTTTTCACAGTATTGCGCAGTTCTGGGGCCAAAAGTCGGCGAGCCTTTACTAACCCAAAATTGTTTTGAATTTTTTCACTGATGGTCGTCATTGCATTGATTGTATTTTTGTCTCAGAGGTGTAGTGGGTCACCCACGTTTCATCGCCAGTTACAATACAGTCAAGGAATTGTTTACCTTTCAGTTCGAAACGCTCGAGAAATTCCTGTGAAGATGCGATTCTATAAAGTTTTGTGTTGATCCGTGAGCTTTTTTGGTATCCACCTCGCACACAGTCTTTGATAACCAACTATTTCAGTAATGATTTCATACAGAAGAGATCTGTAAATTTGTGGAAACACTGCGTTTATCTCGTCCAAAGTCAATTAACGGTCGCCACGAAGCATTCCTTCGATCTCGTTCATCATCTCGTCAGTCACAATTGAGAGACGCCCACTCATTTGTTCATCATGAACATTCTTTCTGCCAGCTTTATACTCACGACATCACTTGTACACATTAGTACAATTCATTACACCATTCCCATAAACTGTTTTGAATTTCCTTTTGTAAGAAGAAACCGGATTATGCTCTTCACTTCGCAACTGGCGGAATTAGGGATAATGGCACTCATTTTAACACGCCACTACAATAACAGTTCTCAACTGACTGAGACAAATGAGCACGTGTTCTGCTCCCAACACCTTGACCTTGAATGCAGTTTTGCCAACTTTGCCAAAAACAAAAATGACGGAACATACTATAACCTCCTGTAAGGAATGCATGGACCCTGTATATTTAAACTCGAATTCCAAAAAAAAAAAAGATACAGACTGTTAGTGCAACCATACTGGGTATTTTTATATGACTTAATTTTTGTGTTCAACATATGTAATTTTCTGACACTTGGTAAACAATTTTGATTATTGTGGCAGAAATGTAGGTACTTTATAGGCTTTTTTTGCGAGGGAATATCTGACTTGTAGTTACTATTTCTATCTCATTTGATCTTGTTGTCATATGGTAGTTTAAATCTCTTCACTCACTCATGCTACATATACTACAACATACGACTTCACTCGCAAAAAAAGCTTTATTATTATAAAGTTGTCGATTGTATCATCACATACATAAAAAAGCAAATTCTTAAGTGATACTTTAGTGTTAAAAATGTTGATTTTCTGTTTCCTCGTAGTGTGGCTAAATAATCAATGAAGTAATAAAAAAAAACTATTATTTTTCAAAACAAATGAAAAAAATGTTTGCCATTATTTTTGGTCCTAAAATGAGATCCATGATTTATAGTAAATCATGGACCTCTTTATTTGCTTTTACAGTGAAGAGTAGGTAAGTAAGCAAATATACATTTGGGTGTTTGCTTCAGTGATTCAATTTAGTTGATTTTAATGCAGATACGCATTTTCTCAATAATTTTAATCATATGTATTTCATGCCATTTATAGATCATTATACCATATCAATGTAGAGTACAAATTTCATGTTAATTAATTTTGTGTCATAAAAAAACACTATATTTACAGTTAAATAGCAGTATTATCCTGCTCTCTATAATTTGCCACTTCAGAGATATTTTTATAAAGAGACTGTACTGAGGTATATTTGCACTGAAAGTGTTTTGATCTCATGACAAAAACGATTGTGCAATTTCTGTACAGTAACTATTTACACCAAAAATAAAGTATTTTCATATTGTGTCATTGTAATTTGTACAAAGTTGACTTAGACATTAGGAAAATACAGTTAGGTTTAAGGTCTAGAAATAAAAAAATTGTAGTTTTTAAAAATAAACTTTTTAAATATATTTTGTTTTAAAGGTACCTCCTTCCTCGTATCTCCTACAGGTTGAAGTTCTTCTCAATGTAATATATACAGGGTGTTTTTTAAGTAGAGGTCAAAAATCCAGGGGGAGTATTTTGTGGTCAAAAATAAGGATTGTTAAATAAAAGTAGGGTCTTAGGACAGCTATTGTCCAGCTACAGCGTGTCAAAAATTAAAAAAAAAATCAATTTTTAATTTTTAATTTCTAAACCGTTTGAGATAATTTAACCAAATCGGTGTGCATATTTAGTATGACAGTAGGTATGAAGTAAAAATTACCAGCTTTAGAAACTTACCAGTGGCAGAGGTGTGGGCATCATCGATAATTATTTGCCAAAAAAATATATCATCCTGTATAATATTACAAATAAAATAGGTCATCATATGCGCCATTGTATTATCTGGCTGCAAAATATATAAAATTTTTAAAAAATTGCTTAGTGCTTTCAACAAAATATAGATTTTTTTATTTTATTGGTATCTAGTCGAATGTTTAAAATTTGATAACTGGCTGTCTGACAATTTTCTAATCTTCATTTTTTTTTATTTATATTTTTCTTGCAGGTGCCCTTGTTAAAGTATGTACAGGGTGGCACAAAAGTATGGAAACCCCTGAATAACTTGTCAGCAGTGCATTTTCTTGAAAAATGATAGATACAAAAGTTTTAGGATTTTTCCCTGGCTATTCAATGGCGCCCTTGTATTCGACCTTGACCTTCAGTCATTTCAAGGTCAAAATTGATTTTTCAAACGGGAACCCCTATTTTTTATTGAGAATTTGGAAAGATTAGGAAATTTTACGTCCAAATATGGTCTTGACCATGATTTTGACAATGACCTTCAAGGTGAAATGTGGGTCGACTTCCAAAAGTCCTGGTACGGCAGAACTTTCGAAGAATGCATTTTGGGAAAAATGTTTCAGACAAAAGTGTAAGGATTTTTCCCTTGCTATCTGATTGTGACCTTGGATTTGACCTTGACTTTGACCTTCAAGGTCATTTGAAGGTCAAGTTTTTTAGATTGGAACCCCTATTTTTTATTGCGGATTTGGAAAGAGCAAGGTCATTGTCACAGTCGTGGTCAAGACCATTTTTGGACGTAAAATTTCCTGCTCTCCAAATCCGTAATAAAAAATTTGAAAAAACAGCTTTGACCTTGAAATTACCTCGAAGGTCAGGGTCAAGGTGGAATACAAGGGCGCCATTGAATAGCCAGAGAAAATCCTAAAACATGTATTTATCATTTTTCAAGAAAATGCACTCCTGACGAGTTATTCAGGGGTTTCCATACTTTTGTGCCACCCTGTATGTATACCAACCCCTTCAATAAAATATTGAAAATTTTATTTTCTCAATGGTGTTTTTGGCATAATATCGAACTTTTCATTTTTCAAAGATGAATTAACGTCGATAAAACAAAATAAGTTGATTAAAATTAAACATTTAAAATGAAAGACATACAATGGATAATAATATATATTTAGAATATATAAATTACTACAATTTAATTACACAGCATTTTCACTACAAATGTTACACAAACCAAAAATTCATTATTGTACTTTCCACTTACGTACTCTGTTCTCTATGACGTTATCTATGAGGTAGAGTCTTTACGTTCCTAATGGCAGTATATTCAACAGTAAAATATAGAAAAAATTCTAAACGGACGATTCATCTATTACAGTAATTACACGATTCGGAAAAACTTTCCACTTTCCGTTACCCTTAGATACGCCATTTTCTTCTTCGGCTGGGGCGTCTTCGTTTTGCGAGAGCTTTGGTCTCGCAAGGGACCAGCGCCTACCCCTCCTGTCTAATATCACAGGCATTTCCGCTATTAAATTATTTTCGAATTCACTAAGCATTAAATAGTTTTCTACTTTATTACACGACGTGATGCAGTCTCCTATGTAATCTAAATCATCTAAAAGGTTATCTGGAAGATCCATGTCTGCTATACCTAAAATATAAACATATATTTAAAATACTTTCTAAATGAGGCAATGATCAATATAAATATTGATATACAGGGTAGGAAAGTACCGATGGTCTATCTGAAGTTACATGAGAGCGATAAAGTAAGCCATAGAAATCCATGTGATAGACAAGGAAGGGTATAGTGAAGGCATCTAATAGTCACCGCCCATTTCGCCCTTCCACAAATAAGAAGTTGATCTTATTTGTGGAAGGGCGAAACGGGCGGTGACTATGAGACGCCTTCATTATAGCCATCCTTCTCTATCGCATGGATTTCTATGGCTTACTTTATCGCTCTCACATAACTTCAGATAGCCCATCGGTACTTTCCTACCCTGTATAGAAATAGCTCTGTCTAAGAAAAATCAAGAAAATATTTGGAATTGATAAAAGAAACCATTTTGAAATTAATTTCTAACGCGCAGGGTGTAACTGGGAGTGGAGGGGGGGTGTGAAGCAGTTTTTAGGGGTAATAGTATGTGTTCCCCAGAATAGTAATCTGGAATTATTCTTATTTTTTTCATAGAGTCGAGTAAAATTTGTTTTTTAAACAGTACTTAAACTGTTGTTTACGTAGGGAACGTTCTATCCAAATGTGTAAAACTATACAGGGTGTTCAATTTAAATTAACAAAGTTAACATCCGCGGACATTTTGTTTGACTACATAATCATTCTATTAAAAATCACCGACGTTTCGAATGAGAAAATTGCTGTTGAAAGTCCTCCGTTCCCTCAACCGATGACGACAACGTGTGCCACTTCCCCGAGGTCGCTGCTGAGAGCCAGGGGCATAAAAAATGTTCACCCGACTTTCCAAAAAAGTGGCGAAAATTCCAACATTCAGAGAACTTCAAATTCGCACCCTTAAAATACCTTAGGGTCGGGATTAATACAAATTAGTTTCAGAACCTCAACCCCGAATTTTCGCAGTTACTTAACCAGCGCATGTATGCCTGGCCAGATAGACAGAACTCACATCGCAAGCTTATTAATTTTAAAACCGCATATCGAGTTATAATTCTGCAAAAAAATTATAAGCTATCGCAACGCTCTTGTACATAGCTTCCACACTGCAATATTATCAAGTTTCTAAAAGCTTTACTTATCAGTACTCTACGGAGGCCGCACAATACAGTGCTTCCAACCAGTGCAAAGACAGTGAATTTCAGATATTACGGTAACATACCTGCCAGTGATATACAGGGTGTCCCGAAATTCATGCAACAAAATTTGGTCACAGATTCTTAGGACAAATTTAGGGGACCCGTATTTTTTATTTTTGCCAAGTGGCCCCCTCTTTCGGAGTTACAGCCCCCTGAAGTCCGCCCCTAAGTATAATCTTTTTTTATATCTCAGAACCGTCTTGTACGAGAATCACTAAATTTGGTACACAGGGGTTTTATGACATGTGGAATCTGATGGTGCAACGTTTTTTGGCGGGGAACTGCTTTAAGACAATTTTTCGAGGGCCCTCTTGTCTTTAGAGCCAAAAAAATTTGGTCGCATATTTAAATTTCTTAAAAATTATCAGGCCACTAGAAAGCCATTAAATTTAGAAACTTTTTGTCTCTTTATACTTTTTTCGTAAATCCCAATGTTTTCGAGAAAAATGTCAAAATGTGATCGAATGCATATCGTGATTCGCCATTTTCTTCAAAAACATTGCGTTTTACGAAACAAATATCAAGAGACAAAAAAGTTTCTAAATTGAATGTCTTTCTAGCTAACTATTAATTAAAAAAAAAATCAAATTTGCGACCAAATTTTTCTGGTCCAAAACAAGGAAGCCCACGAAACGGTGTCTTAAGGGATTTCTCATCAAAAAGCGTAGCACTGTGAGATTCCACATCTCATAAAACCCCTGTATACCAAATTTAGTGTTTCTCGTACAACATGGTTTTAAGACATAAAAAAGACTTCTTAGGGGAAGATTTCAGGGGGCTGTAACTCCGAAATAGGGGGCCAGTTGGCAAAAAGAAAAAATACGAGTCCCCTAAATATGTCTTAAGAATCTATGACCAAATTTTGTTGCATGAATTTCGGGACACCCTGTATACAGGGTTCAATAAAAAAATCCTGTTTACCAAACATTTTCAGTAATACAAATTCGATAATATCAAGTAATATTACCTACAGTGTCTCTTAGGTTAAACAAAAAACATAAATTAGAGTGTGGAACATCAACCCGATGCATGAAATAAGAATTCTCTCCGCGTCATTCCTTTCGTGGCAAACGCCAAAAGGCAAACGCACGAGACGACTAACGTCCTAGCACCGTAGGCAGGTGAAAATGGATCCAGACAGAAACGTTCCACCCAAATCCATTATGAGGGTTTCCAATACTCTTAAGGAGAGAACGCGGTCGCGGTTCCGTTGCATCGCGGACCGTGCTAGTCTCGATCGCGCGCAGTGGAGTTACTTCCCATGTATGCATTCGCACTAGACGTTCCCGAGCTCGTCTCGCTCGTATCGCGTTCTCCACCGATCTTGAGACCGCGATGCGATCGAGATGAGCTTCCTCATCCATATAACTCATTTTTTTAACTACTAAAACAATATCTCAACTATTTAAAGTAGAGCGCGAGCAGGAGCAGGAGCGGAGCATCTCAACCCAGAACGGACCGCGATGCGACGGGACCGCGAACGCCTAATGCGTTCTGATGATAAGGGGGAGATGAAAGTAGGTCACCTCCACCGCAGGCTAGTCGAATTCGGCGCCCAACGTGGGGCTATGACGAAAGAGAGATAACTGACCTGCGTAAATCCGCGACTGGAGAGTCCTCATCTAGTATTTCCCTTTCTAACTTCAATTGGTTGTTTAAATATATTATATATCAAGAGTAGCATGAATGAATTCTGAAATTAGCATGGCGCGAAAGTACAACTGCCCCTACTGATCTATCTATACTACTGTTTGAGGTTAGGTACATTAGCTAGTCCAGGGACGGGTAAATTACAAAAAATCAAAAATAAGTTTTTATGACGAAACTTGAGGATAAACTGATGTGTTTTTAGAGGTTATAGATGGTTTCTATATAAATATGATCCACATTCAAAGTTGCACCCAGTACAGTGTGATGTATGAAAGTGTAGCGGTTAAAAAGCATACGTTTTTTTTTAAATGAGATGCCTTATATATTTTTAGATTTTGAATGGGTTGTGACATTATTGCCAAAATATTTAGAAAATTTTTTAAATTTCACGGAAAACATGGCCGTCCGCTAAAATTCGTAATAATTTCCAACAATGTAGTAATAATAGTCAAAATATTTAGCTGAGAGAAAGACAAAAGTTAGCCATACACGCAAAATCCTGTATTTTTCCTAATTTTGGTGTTTTTTTCTAAAAAAATTACTGGAAAATTATAGTATATGTTTTAGGAGGAATTTTGGGGTAAAGAGGGACATAACATCCTGAAAAATTTGACCTGAAACATTTTATTTTGAGTTCAAATAGAATGGAATTAAAATTGTGATATCATACCTTCTTCTGAAATACAAGTTAACTCAGGCTTGTCATTGGATACAACAATATTGTCTATGAGTCCGCTACCTTGGGTTGCCCCCAAGTCGGTGCCAAGCACCAGAGCAGCCGCGGCTGCCCCAGGAGTGACGCCTCCATCTTTGTTATCGGGTTCCTGGGAAAATGAAAGTTTTCTTCTCTGTGGACAAGTCTCCGAAACGCAAAGATGGCGTGTGCCATTCTCTCTGGTATGCTTGTGGCGTGAAATTTTTCTTCTGTGTAGGTCTATTAGGAATAGAGTTAGACTTCCCACTAAAACGCACGTTGAACTAAAGTAGTACCCTGCACGATCCCCACATTTTTCGTTCATATAACCTGAAATAACAAGAAAAAATATTAACTGCTTCACTAATACAAATTTATTAACTATGGCAAATAAAAGAAAAAAAAGTGCTTGATTTACAGATGAGCACCGAGCTTGCCGACCCAGTCGTAATAAGTACTGAAGTCAGCTAGGTCACGGTACGAAAAAATTACGAAACATTATAATTGATGCGCCACTAAAACAGTAAAAAAATTCCAAATAATTAACTCAAAAAGAGAAATCTTTCACATTATGGTTATAATATATTCAATATTGTGGACTATGTTAAATCTTACACAGAAAACTAATATTAGTAGTTTTGATAGATTGAAGCATTATTGGAAAAATATGTTAGTTGCAAGGCTAAAATGTCGAGTGTATTTTATCGTGAAGGCATCTGCAACATCTTAAAATGTAAAATTGACGTCTATGTTAATTAGATTTGAATGTTGTAACTATTCATATTTTAAACTGCTTTAATTATTTATTGAAATTTCTGTCCTGCAGGTGTAGTGAGATATGTTAAAATGAAGATCGGCTACACTGATTTTTTTTTAGAAAATAGACTAGTGACAGTGATTCTTGACACAAAAACTTACTCTCGCCGTTTGTTTGTGATAACCATAGATCTATGATGATAACCATAAAGCATAAACCATAGCTAAACCACAATAGGCTTTGAAATAGCAGGGATGCTGCGATTTAAACGACGATACATCGACTATAATGATAACTAAACCAGAATGGATAAAAATCTTAAGCCAATATAAGAATTCTGGCAGACTGCAAGTCAGGTTTGGTAAAATTACAAAGCGGCTATTTAGATATAATGTCATTGGAAATTGTCCAAACTATTCCCTTAGACAGACAGTAGCTACTTTGCTAGTAAACTGAAGGAGATATTTTTCAGTATGAGGGAATAGAAACTGTACTACTGTAGCCATGCCTATTTGGAAGGGCATTTAAAATTGCTAGCATCACAAAATAAAATGTATGTAGGTAATCAAAGAACATCTAAAGTAAGTCACGAATACTAAAATGTAACCATTAGTAACCAAATGTAATAATTAGTTAATGCATAGTTAGAGCATATACAGGGTGATTTTGAATAGAGTAGCACAAACGCTACCAGTGCATCTAGATGAAAAAATAAGGCGAATGAACTAAATATACCTTAGACAAAAGTTGCACTCCTGAGGCATTACAGGGTCTTGAATGTTGTAGAGCCAACCAATATTTCCTTCAATTTATCTTGAACGATGTGGCGTAAATCATTTATATTTGGTACAGACATTTGTCCAGTGCGGACACATACTTTCTATTAATATTGTTTAAATATATCCACCAGAGGCGCTGCTGTCGACTACATGCAACATATTACTCCAAAGAATTTTTCACCCTGTATGAAAATACATATCTTATTTACATTTTCGGACGTAACAACTAAAAACAAACATTTTTTCTCTCTTGCATTTTTTCGATAAACGCGATAGTTTTTTTAGATAATTTACGAAAAACAAACTTCGGAAATTTTACAGCGCCAATGGTTGCAGTCAGGTTGCAGTAATACAAAAACATCAACACACCACTCATTAATAGCTAAAGGAAAACGCTTTTCTGGTAAAGTAATTTTAATAAATTTATTTTGAAGGAACAGTAAGTATTCGTTATGTAACAAATCAAGTTATTTTAAGTGTCTAATTTAAATAATAAATTTTAATTTAAAACTACCTACTGTAATCTCGAATGTAATACTAAGGAACATAACGTTATTTTAAAGTAAAAAGTTTCTAAAGAATATTTTCAAAGTAGTTCCCATTTTTCTGTAAACACAATCTAACACGACGATTAAAATTATGACGTACTCTTGCAAATATTTCTGGGTTGGTACGAATATCGTCAGCTGCGAGAAAGATTTTTTGACGCAATTCTTCAACAGTATTAACAGGAGTAGCATAAAAAAGACTTTTCAGTTGTCCCCATAAGAAATAATCAAGTGGGGTAATGTCCGGTGAACGGGAGGCCAACTAACGGGTAGGTACATCGACACCACGACCTATCCAACGTCCCGAAAAATTTAAATTCAACCATTGCCTGACAGCTAAGGTACTATCTGCCGGAGCCCCGTCATGCATGTACCACATAACTTGTCGTACACATAGTGGTATATCCTCCAATAATATTGGGAGATTTTAATTTAAAAATCGAATATATTCAAGAGCTGTCAGTCGACGGGGAAGAATAAATGGACCTATTAGAGCATCTCCAACAATTCCTGACCATACATTTACACTAAAATTGTGCTGAAATCTTGATGGACATATTTCATGGGGGTTTTCATCAGACCATGTATGACTATTACGATGGTTAACTAAGCCACGTCTTTGAAAACATGCCTCATCGGTGAACTAAATATGAGATAAAAAATTTAAGTCGTTTTTGGACATGTTAAGATACCACTGGCAAAAAACAATCCTTGCAGTTAATTCTTGAACTGGCTGGTAGTGAAAAGGGCGTAAAAGGTTATAATGAATCAAGTTCCAAACAAGGCTTTGCGAAACGTTGTACAGTGTGTAGCCAGTCTTCTTGCACTTGTTTGAGGATTTTCTTCTAAATTGATAAGTATAGCTTCTTCAAGGTTTACATTTCTGATATACCGTCTTTGTTCTTTACCCTCACGCTTAGGTTGAATTTGGCCAGTTTCTCGCAACCTTCTTTCCACAGCTGAAAAAGTTTGCCTGTGGGGAACCCGGCGATTTGGATATCTCTCATGGTACAATCTTGTTGCGACAGCACAATTTTTGTGACATTCAAAAAATACTTGGAGAATATTAACATACTCATTGTTAGTAAAATTTGCCATAATTAAACAACTATTATTTGAAACCGTTGATGACACTGACACATCAACACAAAAATAGCAAATTGTTTACTCAGCAAATTTGTTTCCATTTACCAGGAGCAACTATGATGTTGGCAAGTATTCCCATACTTATCAATTTAAGCAGGAAATCCTCAAATAAATCGTGTTAGATTAGACTTAAAATAATTTTATTTGTTACATAAAGAATACTCCTAAATAAATTTATTAAAATTACTTTACGAAAAAGGCGTTTTTTTGCTATTACAGAATGGTGTGTTGATGTGTTTGTTACTGCAACCATTGGCGCTGTAAAATTTCCGAAGTTTGTTTTTCGTAAATTATCTTAAAAAAACTATCGCGTTTATCGAAAAATGCAAGAGAGAAAAAATGTTTGTTTTTAGTTGTTACGTCCGAAAATGTAAATAAGATATGTATTTTCGTACAGGGTGAAAAATTCTTTGGAGTAATATGTTGCATGTAGTCGACAGCAGCACCTCTGGTGGATATATTTAAACAATATTAATAGAAAGTATGTGTCCGCACTGGACAAATGTCTGTACCAAATATAAATGATTTACGCCACATCGTTCAAGATAAATTGAAGGAAATATTGGCTGGCTCTACAACATTCAAGACCCTGTAATGCCTCAGGAGTGCAACTTTTGTCTAAGGTATATTTAGTTCATCCGCCTTATTTTTTCATCTAATTGCACTGGCAGCGTTTGTGCTACTCTATTCAAAATCACCCTGTATAAGTATTTATGTATTAAATAAAATGTTCTTTCTTAACTTAACAAATTGATGTGTCAAAATGCGTGCAGCATTTTAGCAATTGGGAAGTGATTTTACATTTTGAAAGGTTAGTAATGCACATATTATTAACTGATTGTGAATCAAAATAACCAGTCATAAACTTAACAAGTTTAATATAAGCGGGTCGAATTCATCTAGCACATTTTTTTCAGATTTTTCGTAGAAAAAAATATTTTTGTCAAAAATTTCTAAGGAATTGTTTTAAAATATGGAAGTGTCCAAAATCTATGCAACAAATATTTACCTGAAAATGGCACTCCAATGACTATTGGTATAGCTTGTGAACACTGGACAAAACCCCAAGTCCTAGCAAAGTTTCTCGCACGAACCCTTTCATAAGTGTACATCTTCAGCGAGTAATGATATCCTCCACAAAAGATACCTGCAAGAAAAGTACAGAGTGGCAATGCTTTTCTCTGAAGCCAAGAATTCTATTTTCGTCTTAAGAGATGAAAATCAAAATGTCATATATGTGATTTTCTGAATTAAAACATCAATTTAATTATTAATTTAATTTGAACGGAACATGTTTTATACAAGTTCATGCTTTGTGTACATCACTAAAAATATTAAAAAATAAAATAAAGTGATATTTTACTTGACAAATGTCATTATGTGCGAACATGAGTCAATTTTTTCGTTATTCATATCATCAGAATCAGCTACCAGGAAATAGGCAATAAACTCTAAAAATTTAAATAAAACAATATAAAATAAAAATACGTTCCTTGGGTTTTGGGTTTGGGTTAATGTGTGGGTTATCATAACAAATTAAACAAGAATACAAAAAGATTTAGTTAAGTAGGTATAAAAGTATTAGAAATTCTTTATTAGGCATTTACATATACCTTTTTTATGTTAAATGCGAACATACAAATGTCATCTACTAAAGGGCCCCACATACTTTGTTCAATTCACGCGAATTGTGCCGCAAGGGCCTGCACGAACGTGCCAGACACGAAGTGTGTGGTGAAAAAAGCGCTACAAAATCTGTTTTGGTTTGATACGTTACCTTGTTGGTTCACGTGATTTGGTCCATACGGTTCTGTTCACACGAATGGAACGTCTGCGAGGCCCTTTAGATACGTTGTCTTTCTTGGTTCGCGCGATTTGGTCGGTACAAATGGGGGGAACGGATTTGTTTTACGAAAACTTTGATAATATGTATCAGAAATAAAGCGTTTCCGGACATGTTGAGTATTCTTTGACTTTGACAGAAAATGATACCAAATTAAAAAATGTACACAACAGACTACGTTTCAGTTTATTTTTTGTAGAATTCGCTTATAAAGATGACTATTATAGCTTCAGTTGTTAGTTTTATTCACGTGTATAAAATCTTGCACTTCAATATTTTATCACAATGCATTTTTCACACCTAATTTTTTTCTGTGTAAGTCAGTTCAATTAGTAACGAAAAAACGAGACCAGTGCCACCTAACATTTTGACCTACCGTATATCCAGGCAAACATGACGTAAGCGTGGTAGTTGCCACTGACCACAGTGAAAGCTAATATCGACAAACCACACATAAACACCGCGGTCTGGCAAAGGTACTGCCTCGCTATCCTGCACTCCGTAGAATTATGCAAGACGAGAGTGCTGAACACCACGCATCCTACGGTCCACGCCAGCCCCAGGTACATCTGGAGAAAGACGGTGGAGTCGCCAAGCCCCTCTTCTTCAGCTTGGTAGGCTAAATAGAACAGGGGAGTGTTAATACCGAAAGCACTTATTCCAGTCGATATGAGCAGTATCCGGACGGTTTTACTCTTTAAAGTACTGAAATCAAAAAATGGCACTTTGTCTTCGATTTTATTCTTATCCTTAATTTTTCGTTTTTGGTTTTTTATGTGCAGTATCGCCCGTCTTTGGGGGTGATACAGCGAGGCTGATCGGTAGAACGTTCCTAGTATGAACGTTACCGAGATGGCACCAGTAACGACTTGCAGTCCCAATCTCCATCCAAGAGCACTGAAACAACAAATACTGGTTAAACGTGCCCTATTTTTCACAGTTTAGAATTATAGAGTGTTAAAAAAGGGCAAACAAATTTTGAGGGTAAAAAGCACCGCAGAAAAGAAAAAAGATGCAGATGGATAAAGTTTTCGTAAACGTATTTCTTGTTGGTTCTATTCCAAATAGGTTTAGCAAATCAATTTATATTTATTACAGGGTATTACCTAAGTAAGTAAAAGATGCGTTCCAAAGAAAACAGGACTTTTTAAAAATAAGAACAACAAAATTTTTTTGGCAAAACTGATTTATTTTATTCAAAATAGTCGTCTTCCGACTCAATACAGCAATTTGCACGTTCTAAAAGCATGTCGAATGAGTGTTTTAGATCGTCGACAGGGATGTCCTTCAGGATGTCGGTATAAACCTTTTGGATGGGTTCTGCATTTCGCAGTGACAAATCAGACGAATACGGATTGTCAGTTAAAATGCGATTTTTAGTCAAAAAATCGGTCACAAGTATCGATCGATGAGACGACGTATTATTCAATTGCAGAGATCAATTATTATGATACAGTTATAAGGAATAAAAAAGAAATTGTATCTCATTTTAACAGATATTTTAATGAGGTGTACAAAAAAGTAGAAATAAATTTAGGCGATAATATAGCATATACAGTTTTAAATCTAAATACAACGTATCCTACACTATTTATTCAACCCACAAATGAAGCAGAAATATATAATTTAATAAAAAATCTAAAAAAAAATAAGTTCTGCCGGCGAAGAAGGCATTAGTTCTAATATTTTAAAATGTTGCATTGATTATATATTGCCGCCATTGACATACCTAATAAATCTGTCATTGTCTAAAGGTGTGTCTCCTGGGCGTATTAAAAACTTCTAAAATTAAACCTCTTCATAAAAAGAATGATCCTAAAACTATCGAGAACTATAGACCTGTTCCTTTTTTATCTATACTTTCTAAAATATTAGAAAAGGTTTCCAACAGAATTATATCTTTTTTGTCAAAATATAATTAGTCCGGTCAATCTAGACATTCAAAGATACATACATTTACAACAAGCTGAAAGTGAGTAAAGTTGTTCAAAACATAATTAAAAATAACATATTAAAATTTCTCATAGTTCCGGTACTCGGAAAAAAATTTACTCGAGGTCCAAGGTAAAAAAATGGGTTTTTCGCGATTTTCAGCTAAACGGTAAGTTTTATCATAAAATTACCTCGGACAAAAATTGTAGATCATAAAATTGCCTATAAAAAATGTATAATACTTTTTTCCTAAGAGCCACCTTTTCTGAGATATAACGATTCAAAAAGTTGTAAAAGTTGTAATCGTCATAATATGCACACGTTTCCACGCCACCTATGAGGTAGTATACTTAGCGCGTTTTTTTTAACATGGTTTCCCCAGTAGGCCTATTCCACAGGTCCATTGTGATTCTGTTTAGTTTGAAACTATTGCATAATAACAGATATTAGCAAGGGTTGGAAATGATAAAAGCGATGGAAATTAAAAAAAAGTAGAGGAATTTATTCGTCTGATTCATAACCTTCAAATACTTATTCTTGCTCTTCTTCTTCATTCTGGGTGTAAGTAAATTGCGTCAATAGTGATGTATTACATGTCTCCTCGTTGGTATCAAACGAATCCTCTACTGTTGGTGATTCAACATTAGAAAACGACCGGCCTTGACAATTTGTACATGCCAGAGAACAAAACAGTCCAACTTTTTTGCAACCACTTTAGCACAGCATCACTTTTTACAGTTGCAAAAAATTGTGTTTAGAAGTTTTTCCGCGCAGGTGGGAGTAAAGTCTGAATTGGTTCTAATGTATTGTCTACCAATTTCCAACCCCAGTCTTTTGGGTCTAGCTGATAACCAAGCCCCACTTGAACTTGGTAATATGGTAATATATAATGGTCGGGTTTCATTTTACCTGATATTCTCATAGTTATACTTATGTATATTTTATATTTTAAGTGTAAGTTACAATCACCGATGGAAAAATATTTTTACTTATATTACAGCTTCAGAGATGTATCTATATACGTATGTATGTGGCGTACTTATGCATATTATGACGATTACAACTTTTACAACTTTTTGAATCGTTATATCTCAGAAACGGTGACTCTTAGGAAAAAAGTATTGATACATTTTTTATAGATAATTTTATGTTCTACAATTTTTATCAGAAATAATTTTATGCTAAAACTTACCGTTTAGCTGAAAATCGCGAAAAACCCATTTTTTTTACCTTCGACCTCGAGTAATTTTTTTTCTGAGTACCGGAACGATGAGGAATTTTAATATGTTATTTTTAATTATGTTTTAAACAATTTTACTCACTTTCAGCTTGTTGTAAATTTATGTACCTTCACTCTTATTTTTTGGTCTAATTTGACCGGACTAAATATATTACATGTTAAGGCCCCCACAGACACACGTTCTTTTTGGCTGTTTTACCCGTACAGTTTTATCTGTACAGGTAAAACTGCCGGTGTGTGGTTAAAAACCGTCGTTCTTCTCCGCGTTTACAAATATGTAAATATGTCCCAGCTTGATTAAAACCGTCCGGTTCGAACGTGTTCGTTCAAGTCGGTACGTGTGTGTGACGACGCGGTTAAAAAGGACGTTTTTTTTTTTCAGTAAAGTGCTAGAAGTCTTTTGCAGTGCATTTTTTGTATTTTGCGACTTCACTTTTGGTCTTTTTTTTAGGTCTTCGTAACTTCTGCCAATAGCAAGAAATCTAAGTGTAGCGGTAAGACGCTCATGCGGTGTAATACTTTGCCTCATTTAGGTTTTTTGTTTTTGAATTAATAGTACGTGTTACTAAAGTAAACAGCTCTAAATAAGTTTCTTCGTCCATTCACAAATAATTAAACCAATCTCCCAGCGCTAGTCGTAATTCATGCAAAATATTTACGTGTGAAAATTGTTTTCTTTTAAGTAACCATTCTTTAACTCATTTTGAACGTTTTTTTTTGTTTTTTAGATTTAAATTTTATAGCAATTGCCGCCGCCACTGCCAGTGTTGTCGTACATTCCATCACAGAACGGTTTATGTTAATGACACCACGATTTCAAAAAAACTGAACAAAAAAACACGTCTAGTGTGTGGCTGTTACCGTTGTTCGTGTTTACCCGTACAGATAAAACTGTACGGGCAAAACTGACAAAAAGAACGTGTGTCTGTGGGGGCCTTTACATGACGCTCAGCATGAATTTCGATGTTCCAAAAGTACAGAGACAGAGACAACCATACAAAACTTCTTAGAACATTTGTATAATAATTTGGAAAATGGAAAAAAACTGTTGGTCTTTTCATTGACTTAAGTAACTCTTATTAATAAAATTGAATGCTTACAGTTTAAGAGGACCAGTTAATGATTTCGTTAGAAGTTATCTTGATAACAGGTTTCAGTTTGTTTAAATAGACAACGTCAAATCGGATAAATTAATAATTAATTGCGATGTTCCTCAAGGCTCTGTCTTAGGACCTTTATTGTTCATTCTTTTTGTTAATGATTTACCGATAACTGTGGGTGATCGTGAGTTAATTATACAGGTTCGGAAAGTCCCCATGGTACATCGTCCGTTACGTGAGAGCGATAAAGTAAAACAGAAATCCGTGCGATATACAAGGATGGTTACATTGAAGACGTTTCATAATTTGAATAGTCACTCCCACTTCTAACCCGAAACAGGCGGTAACTATTCAGATTATGAAACGTCTTCACTATAGCCATCCTTGTCTATCGCACGGATTTCATTACTTTACTTTGTCGCTCTCATGTAAAGGCAGATGGACCATGTGGATTTTCCAGCCCTGATGATAACAGTTATTTGTGCGCTAGAAATGATATAACACAGGTTATTAATGAAAGCAAAGTATGTTATATGTATTTAGTAAATGGTTCTTGGATAACAAGTTATTTTTAAATATAAGTAAAACTGTTTTTTTAATTTTACACCCAAGACTAAAGAAGTCATATCTTGTCAAAGTAAATGGAATATCAGTTAAGCAGGTAGCAAACCTAAAGTTTCTGGGGATACAATTGGATAATAATGTTGCTTGGGAGACACATGTTGCCAGTATTTGTATAAAATTATCATCTAAGTGTTTCTGCTTGGGTAGATTGAAATGTATATGTAGTAAAGAAATTTTATTATTGTATTATTATGCAGATATACTCCAGAATTCAATATTGCATTGAATTTTGGGGTTCTTCATCACCAGAAACTTGATTCATCAATTTAAACGTTTCGGTAAAAGTTTTACGAGAAGTGGTTTGTGATTCATAAATGAGTTGCTCACCGTTGGGAAATTATAAACAAAAACAACGTTTTTACGAAAACTTACGTATCCTGTGTTTCGGAAATAAAGATTTTCCGGACATATATGACCTTCTATTCTTATTTTTTGAAGTATGTACCTGTCTACTCTTTACTTTCAATATTTTTTGTCTTTATTTTTAACACCCTGTATATTTCTAATGTAGTCAGATTTCTTAAATAAAAGTCTTCTAGGTAACAAGGAGAATACAATTTTATTTTAAGAAAACAATTTTGAGAGAAAAATCTTACTTTACGGTTTTCGTCCAGAAAAGTATAAAATGTAAAAATCAAATCTCAGCTTTGCTGGACTTGAGAAACGTTTTAGATTTCATATTTTGGATAACATATTTTTATTACTGTCATGATTGATATTAAAAATCTACTTCTGCTACAAAGTGAGAAAAGTATTATATTGCGACCATTATATTCATTAAAATATATTTCATCAAGTGAAGTAAAATGCTGGCTGTCACTCAATACCAGTTTTAATTCAGTTTAAAATACAGCTCTAAGAAACCACTTAATGAAGTCTTACAGCTGGCGGCATTTAAAATGAGCATTCGATGAAATAAATTCGTATAAAAAGATGACTGGTTTGGATCACTGGTTACAGATGAAGTTCGAGTTTATGAATAAAATCTGAGTGTTGCGGATACCGGTGGTGGATGAATATGCGGCGAATATCGAGATTTTTATTAGTCGTTTTGGTCGTTTCACCCAATAATGTGAAATGATTGAGTGCTTATCTGAAAATTAATAAATGAAAAATGTAGGGAAAAAATGAAAGATAATTGTGTGTAATTGGATAAAAATTTTCTAAAAATTAACTGCTCGTCTGTAAAATGCAGAATAATAGAGAAAAATATTAAGTATTCATAGAAAAACAAAAAGGAAATTTACTATAAAACAATGAAAAATGCTTGAAAACATTTTAACCTTTAATATAATTTCATGGAAAGCACAAAGTATACAGTGTGTTCCATTTCAACTTAATATAGAGCCGCAACTTCCTTCACAAGGGAGATACAGAAAAAATATTTTGACTGTTGTTTAAAGCCCATCTTTGTGCACTTTCAGGTACCATAGTGTGTAGTTTCGATGGAGTTATGACGTCACCAGAGCGAAAAAATAAAATGTCCGATAAGAATAAAGTAATGATTTTATTAAAATTGCGAATATTGATAAGTTTTTACAAGATATGCAATATTAGTAAGTTTACTAATACTAGACAGTCAGTTTATTTTCAAAATGGCGGAAAATTTTCTGATTAAATTCAACACGCTATAATTTAATATGTATGAGATGATTATAAATAAGAAATATTTAATTATCCATAAGTTATTATTACGTATTTGGCAGCAGCTTACTTTATCTTAAATAACAATAAACAGATTATTTCCAATGAATCGACAGAAAGTTATGAAATTTAAAAGTAACTGAATATGAAACATATTTTATGGGAACCATTACCCCATAATTTAAATATTTTATGTACTTTACGCTTACATTTAATGAGAAAATTGTCTGCCATTTTGACAAAATAAAATAATGAATCTCACCTAACTTAACCTGCAATAAGACAGTAGGTACTTAAAAATTAAAAACTACAATTTTAAGGGAAAAATTTCATATCAACGTGTGGAACGTTTTGTTTTTGAGATACAGGGTGTTGAAATAAAAAAAATATGGATCCTCTGCGGACGTCTGACGTAGAATGATGATTAAAGCTATTTCGTAAAAAAAATCCGAATTACATGGGCCAATAAATATCTCTTTACAAAGGTGCTCCCATTTGAAATAGGTAGGTATATGTAAACTTTTATATAAAAAAAAGTTACTGCACACGGAATAAGTCGAAAATAATTCTAAAACTGCACATTTTATAAAAAATATATATGGGAATTACAATTACTGTTTTAAATACAAATAAAATATATCAAAAAATTAGTTTTCCTCTGAAAAGATTTAAAATTTCTAAGCCTTTTTCTAACTTCGCATTATCTTGTATTTAAAATCCTGTTTGGAACAAAAAATGCATAAGTTTTTTTTTTATAAAACGAATAGTAGTGATTTTCAATTTATTTAGCTATGTGCTATGAAAATATAGCAAGTTTTTTTTAAATGAAGTGCTGTAATTAACTTTTAACATTGGGACCGAAAACATATTTGAAAAATAAAATTCTCACTATCGTTTTATAATTATTCATTAAAAGGAACTAATTTATTATGTACACCGTGGTAATAATAAGACTAAACCACTTCCCTGCTTTCACTACCTCATATATCTATAATTGTTTACCATCAGGAATTTATTAATGATTAATTAGTTGCGTACAACGCAATTAATTATTGAAATCAGACTCCGATATGGCACAAGTTATACGACAAAATCAATCAGTGGCTCTGGAAAACAAGGAATTCTCGTTAACTCATGTATTATTATGGCATTCTTATACATTCAATTGGAAACTAATGATGCGGCTCCGTGCCAATAAAACGCCAAATATGTTCGACGAGCTAATGATGCTAAAAAGAAAATTCCTTAAACCGTGATTAAATTTTTCCAGATTCTTACAGCTATAATTATTTTAATTTTACTTTTTCTCAAAAGCGATGTCATTTCGAAATAAACTGCGATCGACTGACGACTGGTATTAAAAAGCGTCTTGTGAAACGAACGTTAATGAACAACTACGAGTATCGCGGCGGCTGTGGAGACTGATACGGTTAGGTCGTTTATGAAAAAAACTCGGCTTTTAAATGAATGAATACAACACTAAACTCTAACATACACATAATTTATTTATATCGATTCCATCAGTTCAGGTATAGGGGAAGGCAAAATAAAATGGAAAGTTTGAACAAAGCGGAAAAGATAGTTTCTAAACTATTAAAAATAACTAAATTAAATGTTTATACAGGGTGTTTGCAAACATGGAGAGGGCTATTTAATGCAGCCGTAGCCCGTAACAATATATTGGGTAGGCAGACCACCAAGCGACGATGATACAATATTTTCTAAAAATTAGGGCAGTTGGTTTCGGAAAATCGAGTCCCACGTTGGGCGCCATGCTGTTTCGCGTCATCATTATTACAGCGTTTGTCTCTAATATGGGGAGAACAGGCATTTCTGCCGAGCTCCTTGCGTATTAGCTACGTTTTCCACTTTCCAAAAAGGCAAAGAGGATATCCGAACGCCTTCATGCCAACCTCACTATCACCAGACACTTAGGGTTGTGGACGTCGCGCTGGCCGGTTGCTCTCCATCGGCGAGGTACATTCCTGGAAATGTGGTCAACGATTTAATTTATTTTTGTCTTTTTCCACTCTTGTACATCCTTGAGATGATTTGGAGGTTTTCAATTGAGCCTAGTTGCACTAATTATGTTTTGTAGACACCTTCGATATGGTTAATCTTCTGTTTATATCACTGTCTTTTTGGCTTTGCCTTACCTAACACTAGTTTTGAGGTGTCCTGAAGCTTCTATAAGCTCGTGTAGGCCTCCTGTGAGTACCTATGAGTTTGGAAGCTGTATCCCGTGGAATCTTCATTGTAGGACTGGACAATGCCTGAGTGGTGAGGCTCTAGAACTGGGATCTAGGCTGGGAGCAATATGTTCGCAAAAAATAGTGAAATTTTTTAACTATGTTTTGAATGATTAAAAATGGATTTATTGAAAATCTCTTATTATAACAAATAAGTACATAATTCTTAAGAGCTTTATAAAACGCAGCTTCAAATGTTGAGTCGTACAACATGTACTGGCTAGGTTCCGATCCTGGTTAATGAAGTGCTACAAACCAGGGTCGACGTTTGATCTCATTGCTTGATGGGTTCGCAGTGGTTATATAGCGAAGTCCGCCACAAGTTTGGATAATTAGCCCCTCTGAATTTTGCCCATGGATGTAGTGGTTTGAAAAGGGTGATGGTGGATGGGTGTTAAAGTTTATTTTTTTATTTCTTGTTTTCTCCTTAACTCAGAACCCAGTTAACCGATTTGAGCAAAATTTGCTGTTGCTTAGTTTTTTTTTCATGAAGTATGCAGTGATCCATTTGTTTGGAAATAACTACGTATCCATAACAACATGACAATATCGAAAAGTCACTGTCAAGTTTGTATTTTGCAAAAGTTTGTTTCTAAAAATGTGTCGTCACAATGAATTTACGAATTATGGAAAGAAAGTAGCGCCGGACTGGGAGAAAAAAGCGGCCGGGAATTTTTCAAACTAGCGGCCCTAAAAAATTCTAAACTGACTTGGCTCGCTATAGTAAAAAGTAAACAGGTTTTACTAGTATACAATTTGAAATAGTCGTTATTTATGTCGAGTTTTCCAAATTTGAGAAGATTGAAAATTTTTAAATGTATTATTTATTTTATCCATCAATTAGTTTAAGATTTCTTTTATTTTTTTTCAGTGGATAAGTTTACCTTGCATTCGACATTTGACTACTTTTAAGCGCTTTACTCGGTAACTTTTTACTAGAGACTTTTCTAAATCCATCAAGCTTGAACCACAGAATACGTTTTTATATTCTATATTAAATAAGACATGAAAATATTAGAGCTGTAATCTAAGAACTTAATTCTAGAATAAACCACAATTATTTGTACGAAAATAAAACCAAAGAAAGCGTATTTTTAAATCATATGTACCTATTAACCTAAGAGTATACAACTAAACGACTAAATTTTTGAATTTTTTTTGCTTTCCATTTTAAAAAAGTTTCAAATTTTTGAATTATATCTAATTAAATGTTGGGACAAGCGGCCCTTTCGTACCGCGGCCCATCGGGAGTTTTCCCTTTTTTCCCTATGGCCAGTCCGGCGCTGAATGAAAGGCATGCTAGTGGCATATGTACAGCAACATTTTAGTGGATGCGCTGCTAAGAGAACATATGAAGAACTTACATACATTGTTTACTTCTATTCATCAAATTAGGAGAAACTGGAAAGTTTCGGTCTAATTCACGAAGTGGAAGGTACGTTCAAAGAAGGGTACAAAACGAAGAACAAATGCTAGAAAGAGTAGAAGAAAATCCCGCAATTAGTATTCGACGTTTGTCAGCAGTCACAGAAGTTAGCCGCAAAACCGTTTCAACTATACTCCACACGCAGCAGTTACAATGGTTCCATTTTCACTCTGAGATTAACATTTTGCGAGCAATTTCTCCACTTACATAACAGGGATCACACTTTTCTCGCGAGAATTGCCTTTACAGATGAAGCTGTTTTTACCCGTAGAGGTATTTTTACCTGGAAAAACTCTCACGTGTGGAGTGAGGAAAATCCACACGCAACGAAAGAGCATCACTTCCAAAACGAATGTTCAGTTAACGTCTGTCACTGAATTATAGGAAATTTTAATTTGGGGCCTATCGCTCTACCTGCAAGATTGAACGGCAAAAATTATTTCTAAACTTCCTGGGCTATCCAAGAAGTACCCATTAATACTAGACGACAAATGTGGTTCATGCACGATGGTGCCCCTGCTCATTACAGCCATTTGGTGGGAGACCATTTAAATCAAGCATTTCCAAACCGTTGGATTGGTCGAGGTAGTGACTTTCCTTGGCCTTTTCGCTGTCCGGATTTTATTCCGCTAGACTTATACTTTTGGGGTCATTTGAAAGGAATTGTTTACAACTCTGTAACATCTGATACGGGAGAAGAAGTTTGAGACAGAATAAAAGACGCCGTACGACATATAATTCGTTTCCTACACCAAATAGATTCATAAAACGTTTAAGGAAATGTGTCTTAGAGAATAGGTGACACGTAGAACATTTATTATAAATTAGTAGACTTTTTATTACTGCCACCTTTCAGTTTATTATGTTATTTATTATGTTTATTATGGATACGTAGTTATTTCCAAAAAATATGGGTATGTCTTAATAAATATTTTCTGTATTTTCTCATAACCGGGTATAACTTCGAATTTTGATAGGTATATATTTTTTGTGTAGAATAAAACTCTACCTATTTCTGATAGTTGCGTGTGAAAATTTACACGTACAAAAAAGTAGCAGAAGAATATTCACAAAGGGTTGTAGTAAAATGAACGCCCTGTATGAGTTAACATAATAGGAACATAGTCACTGCATCATGAAGACAAACTAAGCAACAGTAAATTTTGCTCAAATCGGTTAACTGTATTCTGACTTAAAGAAAATACAAGAAATAAAAAAAGAGACTTTAACACCCTGTAACTTTTTTTGCGACATTTTTCATTTAAGTAAGTTTGATTAAATCGACACCATTTGGGTTTTAGATTATACCCTTGAAGTATGTAGCATTCTTTAGGTGACAGTCTGTATAAATGATATTTTTACATGTTTTTCTACAGGTATGATCCGACGCGTCACTTTTGGCGGCAAATGTATGTCGTTATTTTTCAGTATTTTGATTATCAATTTTTTCAACTTAGAGGATATTAATTGAAATAAAAAATATTCTAAAACGTATTTCCGTGTACTTGGAAAATTTATAGTTGATTAATAAGTACCTACAATAATATTTGCTGCTCTAAGTATAAAATATCACAAATATTTTATTTGTTATTATAAGCATGTCCCTATAATGCAGTTATAGGTGGCTCCTAACGACTAACCGCCTCTGGCCTCCCATAAATCCACCATCTAGGGCCTTCTACACGTTACTGAAGCTCTGACGGATCTGTCAGAATTCACGTAATGGAATGACTTTTAAGGCATAAATCGTGCCGCGGTTCGATCTTTCATCGAGAGGTCGCCGGTTGTGGGAAAGAGTGCAAAATTGGAAGACGTATGGATGTTACAAATGCAGGGTTTTAGGTAAGATGTAAATTTGTGCTGTCCATCCTCAATTTATTAGTGACAGCATTAACAATTCAGTTCAATGAGGTGGTTCTGGAATATTTACGGCGCAGGTTGCCAGCAGGTCACGGAGAAGAAAAAGAGCTTGGGGAGAATAATCTGTTTAAAACATATTAATAGAATCAAAAAGCATATAGGAACAAATGAAAAAATTTGATTTCAAATAAAATCATTTTTGTTCCTGAACAATTTGAAAAAAAGTCCTGCCTTGAAATGTGCAAATTCGACTTCGAATTAAATTATATGGATATTAACGGCACCAAGTAATAATTTGTTATATATACAGCCTTTTGAAACCATTTTTCTCTATCATAGATTTTTTGAAGATGCCGTTTGAATTTTAATTAGTCCAATCAATTTTGCATGCAAATTCCCTTCTGCCAATTGTTCTTAAAATTACTGATTAGAAAGAGAAAATGCAATTACCAAATTTTATGAGAATCTTCTCTATCTCTATACAGTTTCATAATAGTATGTCTTTATTCAAAGGGGCGAATCTGTGCATGGTTTTAAGTAAAAAATTCAAATAAACATATGTTCGTAAATGCTTCCTTACCGTGGTGCAGGGAGTCAAAGTTTCAATAATTTTTATGTTTTTTCTTTGTATCTCCCACAATTTGAGATATGTAGCTCAAATTTGAAACGTAGGCTAACTTAGATTACCTGCATCATTAACCCTTCCTAATAGTCGCCACGATCTACAGGGTGATGCTTTCTCTGGGATCGGGCCTACTTCAGCCCTCCAAATTTTCTCCTTGAACACTATAGAATAGAAAATGATTTTTTATACGACTGCCTTGCAAAAGGGGGTTTTGCTCACGGAAAACACGCTCTGATTTTGCACACGCCGTGTGCTAAACATTTTGCACATGGTTATGTCATCTTTGCACACGCGTCTCCAGATTCTGATTTTTGTTTGATGTTGTCACCCAAATTATGCAATGTTTCAAGTTGGCTGAGTTTTGTAGCAATCGTCACGGCTCCTTTATTTTGTTGATTAGATACTTCAAAAATTGTTGAATTCCCGAAGTTTGGGTGTGAAAATGTGTGATGCTGAAGAAATTTTACAGTAAGCAAGCGAAATATGTTCGGAACTGCTGCCCACAAAATCCAGAAGCAGGTATGAAGCGGAGTTAAGCCGATTTATGGACTGATGACTAGCCAAAAATGTCAAAACTTTCTCAGAAAACGCAGTAATGGTGTATTTTGAAGAACTATCTAAGAAATATAAATCTTCAACGTTGTGGATGATTTTTTCGATGCTCAAGTCAACGTTAAGTGCCAATCACAACATAGATCTTGGATGCTATAAAAAGTTGCAAGCGCTAATCAAACGAAAATCTGAAAACTACGTCCCAAAGAAGTCCCAAATCCTCACAGAAGATGATTTTTGCCGGTTTTTGACGAGAGCATCAGACGACAAATATTTACTTATCAAGGCGGTGGTGGCAGTTGGACTATCTGGGGCATGTCGAAGGGAGGAATTATGTTATCTCAAAATAGAAGACACTAAAGATTTCGGCAGTGCTATGCTGATTAAACTCAAGAATACAAAAACAAGGGTACCAAGATGTTTTACAATTACAGGAAACCTTTACACTATCTTAAAAAAGTACTGTGCTCTTCGTCCTCCTAATCTGAAGACGGGCAGGTTTTTTTAAACTATCAAAACGGAAAATGTTCAAGCCAAAACGTTGGCATCAACAAAATTGGAAACATGGCTAGGGAAATCGCCAAGTTTTTGATGCTAGAGAATCCAGAAAGTTACACGGGACATTGTTTTCGGCGTTCATCGGCCACAAATTCTGGTTCAAATCTGCTTGCCCTCAAACGCCATGGAGGGTGGAAATCCAGTACAGTTGCCGAAGGCTACGTTGATGACTGTTTGAGAAATAAAATGGAAGTTTCGAAAAAGATAGAGTCTTCAGTGTCTTCTGCTGCCACAGAACCAGAACAACGATCGTCTACTGGAATACAGCAAGAAAACAACGACCGCACGCTGAAAAACTGCACTAAAAACACGACACCAAAAATATTCTCTATTACCGAAAACAAGGTGCACAATAATATTGCTTTTCCCAGCGTAACCTTGAAGGAATGTTCAAATGTTACTATAAATATTAAATATTAGTTTCTTTTGTTAATGCGTTAGCAATTTTCTTAATCAAAATGTGTTAAATTAAAAGTTGTATTTAATTTATTTTGTTAATGCGTTGGCAATTTTACTAATAAAAACGATTTAAATTAAAATTTGATTTTTGTGGTCTCTGTTTGCAGTCGTATAAAATGTATCGTAAAAAACTCGTTTGAAAACGACTCTTTGCACACTCGCTCGACTTGTGGATCTCGCCTTCGGCTCGGTCCACCAATATGTCTCGCTCGTGTGCAAAGAGTCGTTTTCAAACCTTGTTTAATATACTATTTTCTAACTCGCTAAATTAAAAGCGGGATTTCAATATCCTCTAGAAGGTTCTGACTGACGGATAATAATTATTTTGTTTTATTTTGATTTTGATCTTCGGTTTTCAAAAACTACTTCTGCCTACTTACAATTAGCTAATTATTATTTTAGTTAAATATTAACTACAAAGAATAAACAGGGCTAATAATTAACAAATTTTAAAAATCATCGTCTGTGTTTTAGAATGTCGTTACTACTTCGTTAAGAATAAATTAACAACTACAATAAGGCAAACAGTATTAGGTATAAAAAAACGTTTCAAATATTAATTCTAAATTGCACACCAATAAGTTATACATACAAAAGAGTGCGTTTTCTTAATTAGGTGTTATTAAATGTTTCTAAAAACTTCGCAGACTCCTTGGGAGGAGATGGCGGATCCTCAGGGGCCCGCGGATCATAGCTAAGAACCAAAATCCTCTACTATGTAGCAAGGGCGTCGCCAGTCAATGGGCCAGGGCGCAAGATAAAAGAGAGGATGGGAGAAATATAAATTATAGGTAGAAATAGATACAGTGAATTATTTTTTTTTAGAAATATTTTTAAAACCTTTTTAATAAAAGAAAAACAAAAAAATATAAATAACTAAAAAATAAAGAAATTCAACGAAAATTAGGCAAAACATAATCTCGGATTTTTTGAAAATTTTTCGACCACTTTATTAATAAAATCTTCATGGTTGTCAAAAATAAGCTTTCTGTTGTATACCTACTTATCATTGCTAGGCTATTGAGACGATTTTGTACCATAATATTTTTCAGCCAGGTTTTTATTCTACTTAAGCTGTTAAATGATCGCTCTACAGTAAATTTTATGCACGATAGAGCAATTAAAATTTAAAATATTTTCTTAGCTTAAGAAAATATTTTAAATTTTCATTGCTCTATCGTGCATAAAATTTACTGCGACGCACTTGCTACGTATAGGAATTTGAAATCCAGCTTTCAATTTAGCGACATTGCAAGAGTATTGCTCTGTAGATTGTAACAACTATTAGGCAGGGTTAATGATGCACTATGCAGGTAACCTAAGTTAGCCTTTATTCCAAAAAGGTGTTCCATGGCATATACGGACATGTTTATATGAACTCTTTTTCTTAAAATCATGCGCAGATTCATCCTCTCGAATAAAGACACTATGTATTATGAAACATCATGTACAATGTTCTAAAATGCAATATGTACAAATGCTACCTGATAATCTTGAAGCCAAAATATGAGAAAAGGGCGTTGCCTTTTGAAGTATTATCAGAAAATTAATAATACGTCAAAAACGACATGAATTTTTTTAGGCGACTTAAAAAAATATATAATATAGAGGGCGTCCCATTAATATTACGAAAAAATTCAGGGGGAGTTTCCTTGACCAAAAATAAGAAAGAAAGTTCTTATAAACCTATGTGCTTCGTTTCGGAGATACAGGGTGTTGAAATTTAGAGAAAATACAAGGTTTTTACTAATATCTGGAGAACCCTGATTCCGATTTTTTTGAAATTTGGTATGTTTGTTTAAAAAAACGGTAGACGTCTTCTGACGTAATTTGATTTATTTTATCTATTCCAGCGGCGTCCGGGGACTCACTCCTGTTGATATTAATAAGTAAACATATGAGACGTCACTGCTTTTTCTTAGGTGTCATATGTTTTTCTGATTATGCGATAAAAAATACAACTTTCTTGTCTCTTTACTTTTTTTGATATCTTGATTCGTTTTCGAGCAAAAAATTAATAGCATAAGTGTGTGATTTTAATAAGTACTTGAACTGTGTAGTTGTCAATTCTTGCTTGTCAAAAATGAATTAGACAAATAGTGAAATGTGCTTATGCATTTTCTTTATGGCCTTGCCAACGTTAATGTATTAGCCGCCAGGCGCCTCTATGAGCAGATATACCCTAATCGTATAATTCCTCATCATACTATCTTCACCCATCTTCATCAACGTCTTAGTGAAACTGGAAGTTTTCGAAAACTTACCGCAGGAAACGGGCGACCCCGTACACCAATAACCCTACAATTGGAAGAAGATGTACTTCATGAAATTGAGGACACTCCAACAACAAGTACCAGAAAGATTGCTAGAAACTTAAATGCAAGTCGTTCTACAATTTTCAGGATTTAAAAAAATAATCTTCTATACCCTTATCACATCCAACGGGTTCAGGCACTTTTACCGACTGATTTTCCGTTAAGTTTAGATTTATGTCGATTGTCGATGGATACGACAACAAATTGGGGAAAATCCTCAATTTTTAGCAGAAGTACTATTCACGGATGAATCGAATTTTTCTAGAAAAGCCATAATGAACTTCCATAATAATCATGTATGGGCGGACGAGAACCCAAATGCAATATTAGAAGGCCGTCATCAACACCAGTTTTCACTTAATGTATGGGTCGGAATTGTGGGAGACCACTTAATAGGCCCATTTTTTTTACCACCGAGGCTTACTGGAGATGTATCGCCGTTTTCTTGAGGATGAATTGCCCGTACTTTTGGACGACATTCCATTGCCATTAAAATTGCAAATGTATAATATGCAGGATGGTGCTCCACCCCATTTCAGTTTAGCTGCACGTGAATATTTGAACAATATCTACTCAAATCGCTGGATAGGTCGAGAAGGCACTCAACCCTGGCCCTCGAGGTCTCCCGACTTAAACTCGTTGAATTTTTTCCTTTGGAGTCACCTCAAACATTGTTTATACGACTCCAGTGCAAACCATTTACGAATTAAGAAACCGCATTGTTACATCGTGTGAAACAATTAGACACACAGCCGGAATATTTGAACGGGTTCGCCAATCAATGTGTCGTAGGATAGATGCCTGTATCAGAGTTGAAGGTGCACATTTTCAACAACTGTTGTAACGCCTGTGTATGTAAAGTATTTTTCATATCATTGCTGTTTGTTAAATATTTTTTCTTATGTTTCTGTTAATATTAATTATTTAAAAAAATATTATTCAGTGAGTTATTGTTTCTCAGCTTATTACATTGTTTTTCCTTCAAATGTATTGTTAAAGTTGATTAGTAAATAACTAAAACATTGAATTTCTATTTTTGTTTTCTACTTCCCTTAAGAATGTGCATATGAAAGGATATTAATTTTTGCTCGAAAACGAAGCAAGATGTCAAGAAAAGTAAAGAGACAAAAATGTTGTATTTTTAATCGCATAATTAGAAAAAAATATGACACCTAAGAAAAAACAGTGACGTCTCATATGTTTACTTATTAATGTCAACAGGAGTGAGTCCCCGAAAGCCGCTGGAATAGATAAAATAATTCAAATTACGTCAGAAGACGTCTACCATTTTTTATAAACAAACATACCAAATTTCAAAGAAATCGGAGTTAGGGTTCTCCAGATATTAGTAAAAACCTTGTATTTTCTCTAAATTTCAACACCCTGTATCTCCGAAACGAAGCATTTTCGGACATAGACTTATAGGAACGTTCTTTCTTATTTTTGGTCAAGGAAACTCCCCCTGAATTTTTTCGCAATATTAATGGGACACCCTGTATAATACAGATATTTAAATACTGTATTAAGAAAAAAATACTAAACTATAAAATGTTTTGACAATAACCCCATCGTGTTCCAGATGAAGGACAGTTTTATAAATAATTAATTTTTTTTTATGAATAGATATATCACATTTCAAACTTTTCAAATACCTATTTACAGAGATAATGAGCCAACTGAGACGGTATAAAGTTGATTTAAAGTTGCATCAAAAAGTTTTTTGTAAAGATTATCCACGAGCTTTTGGAGGTGCGATTAAGCAGTAAGAATATGTTAAAAAAGACACAAATAGTTTCTATATGCAGTCTTTTAACAATGCTAATACACGTCAGACTTTCCCTCGTAACTGATGGGAAAGTCTCCGGCAGTTTTTTTAAATTAAGATCGCCGAAGGGTTAACTTAGAAAACTTCCTGCTAATGTTTATCGACACGGATACAAAATTCCTCCTTTGTCTGGAACTTGTTCATTACTTTTAGTCCTTTAGTCGGTGCCGACGCCGCAAAGAACGGACGTTATCTGCGTGCCTCAAGGAAACCCGCGTATCAATCAGCTCGTAATTTAGCGAGGCTGTTAGCGAGATGTGTATCGTTAGACTAGATATAAACTGAATCTTATTACTCCATAAAACTGTCTCCACTTGATGGACTAGACTGGCTGTTAAAAAAGCCGATGTACCGACACGTAACTATGCCGTTTATTTCCACGGATGGTTTTTATTTGAAATAAATTTGAAATGATCGGGGAAAAAACTGTTAGATTTTGGAAAAAAATTGAATGTCGGTAATCACCTAGCGATATCTAGATTCGTTAAAGAGATACAGGGTGTTTTTATATTTTGGTAGTTTTTAAGATGCGTTATAACTTCTTCTTTTGTTTGATTTTTGTAAAGAGGTTTCTCAAACAGTTTTTTGGAAATATTTTGTATAGCTTCTGTTTTTTTAGGTATTTATTTTATTCCTCGAAGAAATTTTTTGTATATCATGTGATAAATCATTTTAAAGGAAATTTTACACCCAAAAAAATATAAGTTTGGGTTATAAGTGAGAAACTAGAGGTAGTGATATAGCGTTAGCTACTAGATTCTATCCAAAACAACTGAATATATAATCTGCTTTACTGTATAAAAAATTTTTACAAATATAAAAAAAACTCATTAATAAAAGACTTATATTATAGAAAACTTCCAAAACTGCAATATTTTAAACGAATCAAGAGATATGATTATGTGGTTTTATACAATTTTTCTCTAAAATCAAACAAGTGACATTTAAACTTTTTTTCTATCTTTCCTATTCAAAAGTGTCGTATTTAGTTCATCCTGTATACTCACGTTCACTGCGTTGCATTATACAGGGTGCCCCAAAAGTGACGCCCGGCTTTCTGGGTATTGATTAAGGGGATAAAAACAAATTGAAAATCAAGAGTGAAAAATGTTCCTATTGTTTTTCTTTGTTAAGTTATTCAAAAAACTAAAAATAAACATTTGGGCTGGGGTAGTTCAGAGCTGTATTTGCTGCAACTGTATGTTTTTAAATGAAAACTTACCATTGTCATTGCTAGATGACGTTCCGTTAGCAGTTTCAACATGATGGAGCTGCATCACATTATGGTTTACGAGTATGAAATTATCTGAATTAAAATTTCCCAGACAGCTGTATTGGAATAGGTGGACCCTTAACATGGCCTCTTAGATCACCAGATTTGAATCTCTAGATTTTTCTTTTGGGGTTATTTAAAAGAAAAGATTTACAGCGAAGCTGTTTTGAAATCCAGAAAATGTAGTAGCCCGTATACACGCTGCTGTCGCGTTAATAGACCAAGATATGCTACAAAGGGTTTATACGTCAATGTTGAATCGCGCCAATCTTTGTCTTGAAGTAGAGGGCAACTTTATTTGATGTTGATGAAGTTAAATCACTATTCCGACCAAATTCTGTGCGAAGCTTTCATTATTGTTAAAATATTGCTCAACAATTAAAACGAAACGAAAAAGAATACTTCGTGCTACTCAATTTTTAATAACCCTGCATTATTGACATCTGTCGCGCTGTATTTTTTCGTTGAACCCCTTTACCGCACAAATGGCGCAAAATTCAAATCTTGCTTGAATTTTGGGACACCCGATAAGCAACAAAAAATAAATAAAAAGGTGTCCTACATTTTAAATCGAAAAACGAGATGTTTTACGTACTTATGTTTTGTTTAAATTTATAACAAACCTACCAAAGAGCTGAATTAATATTAGAAACACTTTAAAATTACTGTTACAAAAAAAATACATACACGTTACGTTATTTTAAATAGTAATTATAATCAAAAGTTTGAAGTAGAAATATTCATTTTTTTTAGAAACAGTATCTCTAGAAAATTTAAAATTTCTAGGCTGATTTTGTTTTTAACTTGAATACTTGATATGAAATATCAATACTTGATATGAAATATCATTATGTTGTATTTACTTGAAATCCTGTTTCTAAGAAAGCATCCTGTACATTTTTTTGCAAAATAAATAATTAAAATAGTTAGTTTCGATTTGTTAATGTTAACTGTGAAGTTACTTAACTTTAAATAAACATCTGTTGGGAATTAAAAGTATCGATCAAGTTCACAAAATAATCAGTGGCGTCTATAATTATATGACTCCTCTGTCTACGTTAAATATTTTCGGACACCTTTTTTTAATCTCAACATCCTGTATCTCGAAAACAAAGAGTTTTACGCCCCATATTTTTGTGAAATTTTTTGTCAACAATAAGTTGGTAAAGTTTCCCTACCAGCTCGTAATTATTTTCACAATTTCATTGTCAAGTCTCTATGACTATGCCATGATTTGAAGTGGTTATTAAATCGAATACATACTTCATAAAAGTGTCCCACGAAGTTAAATGGATCGTTACACAGAAATAATTCCCGAGTTAACTGGATATCCCGGCTATAACAATAAAATTAATTTTATAGTTTTGTTTTGAAACGCTCTCATTAGCATATTTATAAGAAGGCTGTGACCGTTTTTACCGCCTCAGAGAATTTATTTCGCCGCTATGAAATTTTTTTAAATCTAATTAAAAAATATATTCTGCGACTCAGTTTTATGGTTAAACATACAAAATACTATTTACATATGTAATGGGATGCTGAATAAGTTCTCGCCGTTTTCCAACAGATGGCGGTACCAAAACTGCAAGCGTGTAGTTTAAGAATAAAGCTCCTATGAGCAAGCTTGAATTTCAATGTAGGTATGTTGTTTCGCCGAAGTGTAAACTACTTTGTTTTTCATAGGATGAAACAAGTCAAATTTCGTGCCGAAAAAACAGTATTTGAGGGGAATTTTACTTTATTCAAAAGAAATCTGCAGCTAAAGCACATAGAATTCTTGTTGAGACTTAGGGCGACCATGCTCTGTTGCAAACAACATGCAGAGATTTGTTTAGACGCTTCAAAAATAATGATTTTGATGTTGAAGATGAAGAACGCTCTGACGCAAATGTTTGCAGATGAAGGAGCCATTACTTCATGAAAACTCACGTTAGACGCTAGCTGAACTTGCAGAATCATAAGACGTTGATCACACAACAGTTTCGCAACGTTTGAAAGTATTAAGAATGATTCAAAAGCAGACATTCTGTGCCGTATGAGTTGAAGCCGAAAGACACCGAGAGGCGGAAACAGCTGCTTCAACGATAGAAAATTACCCCTGCAGTCTGACTATGTCTATCATATGTTTTCGGGGTCGCTGAATCCAAATTCCGGGCCCATTTAACCCCATCACGTCAGGATTTTTCATAATCTCAAAAAATAGGCCCAAAAACGCAATAAGTCCTCTATCCATTGACCATTCAATCCCAATAACCCCATAACCCCTTAATTCCTTAAAACCTCAACCCTTTTAACCTCATAATCTCAAAACCCCAGTATCCGTTAAGAAAGAGACTTATGCGCGTTGAAGCCTTGAAACACATTATGTTCGAGCCATGAACCCACATTCTTCAGTAACTCTATAACTCCGAAACCCGATAACCCGGTGAGAACGATACTTACGTTTTGCCAAACCCAGGAATAACGACGAGGACGTAGTAGGCTTCTGTTTCCTTTGTAGTGCTTTATTAACGTGTGCTTCACACTTTTTGGGGTGCTTTATTAAATTGAGGTCCCCTTGCCTCTCACTTTTCATGGTGCTTTTTGAAAATGTGTTGCCCTTGCCTCACACGAATAGCAATGATGTGAGATGATTTGACTTATAAAGTACATAAGGCTATTCTTTACTGGGTTATCAGGTTATGGGGTTAAGGGGTTATTAAAGAGTATAGGCAACGAATATAGACCTCTTATAGAAGAACGCTCACAGGTTACAATTCAGGGACGAAATAGAAATGTCCGTAGAGCCTATATTAGACTATAGCTGTCCCCCAAGATTACATACGAGAAACCTATAACATACTATACACGTCTCCCAAGATTTCCAACTCTGAGCGTTCTTCTAACGAGCGTTCAAATAAAAACGTGGTCGAAGTTGGCTCTGACACATTGGACGTAGGGAGTAGCTTATAACGACCAACTTAACCTCATTTCTCAACGAGCTGTATAGCAGCTGTCAGTTTCAATAACGTTAATGACTATACAACTTTATTTTAAAGAATAATCGTGATAACAATAACAAACAATTAAAGGAGCTGCGGAAAGTGTCCCCCTCCTTGTTATAACAATAAATTAAAGCAGCTGCTGAAAGTGTCCCCCTCCTTGTTCCAAGCACTTTTCACACCTGTTCCTCAAAGAATTAAAGACATTTTCTAAGATGCTCGGGGTATTGTTAATTTCACG
>NW_019416259.1:787757-833840 GCF_000390285.2 Anoplophora glabripennis | reverse complement strand
ATAGAATTTGGGCTAATTGTGTAATTAATAGAAGTTCACTGAATCGGTTTACAATGGAGTGTTTGTACAAAAAATGTATATACAGGGTGTCCCAAAAGTGACTCCCGTCCTTCTGGGTTTTGATTAAGGGGACAAAAATAAATCGAAAATCAAAAGTGGAAAATTTTCTGATTGTTTTTCTGTTATTCAAAAAAATCATCCAAAAAAACTAAAAATAAACATTTGGACTGGCTTATTAAATAATTACGTGGTTGCGTTTGTGGACTGTGTGAGAAAAAGATAAAAAATTTCGATGGTGAAGTTGAACACTTACCCTTATTTGTAGAAAGTGTCCAAGGGCACAAAATTACCAAAAAAGGCACAAGTAAACGAAAAGTATACATTCGAATCAAAAACATAAGCGAGCGGCGACTCGATAGTCGCGTGGGTAATTTTCGAATACTTCTCTTACTCGCGGTCAGGGTCTTCGGTCCAACCTCACACCTTTTTTACCGTGAGTTTTAGCATTTAAAATAAAAATGTGGCTAATTATAAATATTGTATATAAATTAATAACTAATTAATAATAACTTGCCGCACCTGTATGTTTTTAAATGAAAACTTACCATTGTCATTGCTAGATGACGTTCCGTTAGCAGTTTCAACACGATGGAGCTGCATCACATTATGGTTTACGAGTATGAAATTATCTGAATTAAAATTTCCCAGACAGCGCTGTATTGGAATAGGTGGACCCATAGCATGGCCTCCTAGATCACCAGATTGGAATCTCTAGATTTTTCTTTTGGGGTTATTTAAAAGAAAAGATTTACAGCGAACCTGTTTTGAAATCCAGAAAATGTTGTAGCCCGTATACACGCTGCTGTCGCGTTAATAGACCAAGATATGCTACAAAGGGTTTATACGTCAATGTTGAATCGCGCCAATCTTTGTCTTGAAGTAGAGGGCAACTTTATTTGATGTTGATGAAGTTAAATCACTATTCCGACCAAATTCTGTGCGAAGCTTTCATTATTGTTAAAATATTGCTCAACAATTAAAACGAAACGAAAAAGAATACTTCGTGCTACTCAATTTTTAATAACCCTGCATTATTGACATCTGTCGCGCTGTATTTTTTCGTTGAACCCCTTTACCGCACAAATGGCGCAAAATTCAAATCTTGCTTGAATTTTGGGACACCCGATAAGCAACAAAAAATAAATAAAAAGGTGTCCTACATTTTAAATCGAAAAACGAGATGTTTTACGTACTTATGTTTTGTTTAAATTTATAACAAACCTACCAAAGAGCTGAATTAATATTAGAAACACTTTAAAATTACTGTTACAAAAAAAATACATACACGTTACGTTATTTTAAATAGTAATTATAATCAAAAGTTTGAAGTAGAAATATTCATTTTTTTTAGAAACAGTATCTCTAGAAAATTTAAAATTTCTAGGCTGATTTTGTTTTTAACTTGAATACTTGATATGAAATATCAATACTTGATATGAAATATCATTATGTTGTATTTACTTGAAATCCTGTTTCTACGAAAGCATCCTGTACATTTTTTTGCAAAATAAATAATTAAAATAGTTAGTTTCGATTTGTTAATGTTAACTGTGAAGTTACTTAACTTTAAATAAACATCTGTTGGGAATTAAAAGTATCGATCAAGTTCACAAAATAATCAGTGGCGTCTATAATTATATGACTCATCTGTCTACGTTAAATATTTTCGGACACCTTTTTTTAATCTCAACATCCTGTATCTCGAAAACAAAGAGTTTTACGCCCCATATTTTTGTGAAATTTTTTGTCAACAATAAGTTGGTAAAGTTTCCCTACCAGCTCGTAATTATTTTCACAATTTCATTGTCAAGTCTCTATGACTATGCCATGATTTGAAGTGGTTATTAAATCGAATACATACTTCATAAAAGTGTCCCACGAAGTTAAATGGATCGTTACACAGAAATAATTCCCGAGTTAACTGGATATCCCGGCTATAACAATAAAATTAATTTTATAGTTTTGTTTTGAAACGCTCTCATTAGCATATTTATAAGAAGGCTGTGACCGTTTTTACCGCCTCAGAGAATTTATTTCGCCGCTATGAAATTTTTTTAAATCTAATTAAAAAATATATTCTGCGACTCAGTTTTATGGTTAAACATACAAAATACTATTTACATATGTAATGGGATGCTGAATAAGTTCTCGCCGTTTTCCAACAGATGGCGGTACCAAAACTGCAAGCGTGTAGTTTAAGAATAAAGCTCCTATAAGCAAGCTTGAATTTCAATGTAGGTATGTTGTTTCGCCGAAGTGTAAACTACTTTGTTTTTCATAGGATGAAACAAGTCAAATTTCGTGCCGAAAAAACAGTATTTGAGGGGAATTTTACTTTATTCAAAAGAAATCTGCAGCTAAAGCACATAGAATTCTTGTTGAGACTTAGGGCGACCATGCTCTGTTGCAAACAACATGCAGAGATTTGTTTAGACGCTTCAAAAATAATGATTTTGATGTTGAAGATGAAGAACGCTCTGACGCAAATGTTTGCAGATGAAGGAGCCATTACTTCATGAAAACTCACGTTAGACGCTAGCTGAACTTGCAGAATCATAAGACGTTGATCACACAACAGTTTCGCAACGTTTGAAAGTATTTAGAATGATTCAAAAGCAGACATTCTGTGCCGTATGAGATGAAGCCGAAAGACACCGAGAGGCGGAAACAGCTGCTTCAACGGTAGAAAATTACCCCTGCAGTCTGACTATGTCTATCATATGTTTTCGGGGTCGCTGAATCCAAATTCCGGGTCCATTTAACCCCATCACGTCAGGATTTTTCATAATCTCAAAAAATAGGCCCAAAAACGCAATAAGTCCTCTATCCATTGACCACTCAATCCCAATAACCCCATAACCCCTTAACCCCTTAATTCCTTAAAACCTCAACCCTCTTAACCTCATAATCTCAAAACCCCAGTATCCGTTAAGAAAGAGACTTATGCGCGTTGAAGTCTTGAAACACAGTATGTTCGAGCCATGAACTCACATTCTTCAGTAACTCTATAACTCCGAAACCCGATAACCCGGTGAGAACGATATTTTCGTTGGTAGAACTTACGTTTTGCCAAACCCAGGAATAACGACGAGGACGTAGTAGGCTTCTGTTTCCTTTACAGTGCTTTATTAACGTGTGCTTCACACTTTTTGGGGTGCTTTATTAAATTGAGGTCCCCTTGCCTCCCACTTTTCATGGTGCTTTTTGAAAATGTGTTCCCCTTGCCTCACATGAATAGCAATGATGTGAGATGATTTGACTTAAAAGAGTTCGTACATAAGGCTATTCTTTACTGGATTATCAGGTTATGGGGTTAAGGGGTTGTTAAAGAGTATAGGCAACGAATATAGACCTCTTATAGAAGAACGCTCACAGCTTACAATTCACGGACGAAATAGAAATGTCCGTAGAGCCTATACTAGACTATAGCTGTCCTCCAAGATTACATACGATAAACCTATAACATACTATACACGTCTCCCAAGATTTCCAACACTGAGCGTTCTTCTATAAGATGTTGGTATTGGTTTAAGGCTCAAGAAGTATGCATGGCTCGAACATACTGTGTTTCAAAGCTTCAACGTGCATAAGTCTCTTTCTTACGGGGTTCTGTGATTTTGGGGTTATGGCATTTTGAGGTTATGGGGTTTAAAGGTTTAAGGGATTAAGGGGTTATGGGTTTATTGGGATTGAGTGGTCAATGGATAAAGAATTTATTGAGTTTTTGGGTCTATTTTTTGAGGTTATGAAAAAACTTGGGGTTAAATGGACCCCGAATTTGGATTCAGCGACCTCGAAAACATTTGATAGATATAGTCAGTCTCCAGCGGTAATTTTCTCGATTTTTTTTGTGGAGCTATGTAATCCTCAGCGTAGAAAATCGTGGGCCAAGGCCAAGTCATACGTCAACATCGTCGGCGAAGCCGAATATCCGTGGTACCAAACTTCTGCTCTGCATTTGGTGGGATCAACTGGGTGTAGTTTATTATGAACTGCTCAAACTGAATGAAAACATCAAGCATTGAAGGAAAAGTGATTTTGCAGCATGTTCGACTGCATGTTGCAATACCAGTGAAAATCTACTTGGAAACGTTTAAATAGGAAGTCCTACTCCAGCCGCCATATTCACCAAACATTGCTCCTTCCGATTATCACTTGTTCTGATCGATAGCACATGGCCTGGCGGAGCAGTACTTCCATTCTTATGATGATGCCAAAAAATGTGCCCACTCTTGGATAGTCTCAAAAGACGTGTCGTTTTTATAACGCGGAATTAAGATGCTGCCAGAAAAATGGAAAAAAATTGTGGCAAGTGATGGACAATACTTTCAGTGACATGTTGTTTACTATTTTTTTTAAATAAAGCATTAATTTTTACGAAAAAATAACGAGAACACATCCTATTATATGTATAGGGATTTTGGTGAAAAAGAAACGGATGTAACTAAAGTAGGGAAAACGTACCCAATAGTGCTTCTTATGATGACGGACATCGTTGCTATTCCTAGACCGCTACCTGACACTATGAAAATTTCTACGAATTCTCTTCTCCTCTTGAAGTACTGAGCCACCATCAAAGTTGAGCAGTCTCGAGTTATGCCTACACCAATACCAACAACGGTACCATAGCTGAAAAAAAAAATATATTTCAGTGGTGTTAATGTACAGAGCCCAATTAATTAGCGCGAAAAAACAAGGTGATGATTTGTTGAAAATCTCTCCACTCTAACTGCGGATATATGGCTGCAAAAAATGCGAGAGGTAGAAATAACCATCCCCACAAGTAATTTCCTGCACAACTTTTATTCTGTCCCCAATATGGTAATTTAAATCTGTTTTGGACAGTGGACAGCCTGATTTATTTGAAACAAACTTGATCTCTTCTAATCTTTATAAATATAATAGTTTTACAACAAAAAATAAAAGAGGTCACAGTGCACACACGATTTTGGTCCGTGGAAAAGCTTATGTTACAATAAAAATATATAAAATTAACAGAAATATTAATTTAATCCGGTTAAAAATTCCTGGAGATTTTTTAATTACCACGTAAATGAAAATCGAGTAAATTTCCACTCAGAATCAACACAATTTTTTGTTAAAACAATTCCAAACCAAATTGTGTTGAAATAATAACACTATTCGTTGAGTAAAGTTCACTGAAGTATGTAAATCTTATATTGATGACATTCAATAACTTTTGAGTCAGCTTACAGAAAGTAAATCAGGTGTTATTACATTAAACTCAACAAGGGTCCCATCATGCGTAAACCAAGAAGAATTGGAAGTTCTTCAAAAATTTGAGTGTATCAATTCAATCTAGGTGGTAGAAATCGTGGGTACAGAATTCCAATCCGCACATTCAAAGAAAACTAATGATGATGATGTACTTTGGCCAAGGCATGTGGTTTTTCTATTGCCCACAGGTGATTATGATGATAATAAATTATATAATTTTTTTGAAAAATGTAAACAAGATCTGTACTAAAAACCCAAGATTTTGCCAGATCTGTTCCAAAACTACTAAAAGAAGGCAAGACCCTAGACAAAATCTCGCAGCTTGGACTTATTGTATGTGAAAAGGTGAAAGGAACATAGAAATTGTTTTTTCAAGATGACCCATGCCGTTATGTATGATTGATATTTAACACCTAAGCAATTTTTCTGGTGCTGCTGACTAGTTCTTTATCAATCAAATTTAGTACTGCTTCTTCCAAAGGTTGTGTTCTAATTTCATAGGGTGACAGTTTCACGTAGGTAGTCGTTCTGAAACCATGTAAATATGGAAAAATACGTTGAAGATATATTCCAAAGTAAAATCAACGTACTTAAGAGTTACCGTTGGCAAGACCGTAAATGAAATGGATGCATGTTCCTTGACAATATGGTTTTGCGTATTGAGTAAACAAATGAATAAGCTTGTAGAAAAAACTAGACAAAGTAACAGCAACAATATGAAGAATTGTTAACAACTGTCAATTATCTGACACACCGGTCTAAAATGAAACTATTTAAAACACATTTTTTAAATGAACTAGCTAGGAAGTTGGAATCAACATTTTTAATGGTCTGAAATATTTTTCAACAATTTTAATGTAGGTTTACAGAGTATTTGGTTAACATACCTAGCATTTGATAGATAAATTAATTTGATAAATATTTAGAAATATTTTCAGAATCAACTTGAATAAACTCAGATATCGGTTTTAGTTTTAGAAAGCAACAAATAGTAAATTTTTAATCGTTCACGACTGAAATGTCATTACCACTAACTTCCATTGACATTAAGATGATTTATCTAGTACCGAGTAGTAATTTCATGGTCATAATTGTCGCTGATTCCATCTAAGTATATTAACGGTTAGAAATGTATATGAACTGCGGTAGAATAGTGATGGAACTGTAAGCTATTAAAACGTGAATTGAACTTCAACTACCAATTTAAGAACTATACAATTATTTTATGATGGGACTTTAAACTATTAATATTACATGCATTTGCTTAACAGCCATACCTTCCACTGAAAGCGACTGCTGGGATATGGAAGTTTATGATATCTGAGAATTAATGACATATTGACACATAAAGCGTTTTCTTTATATGTATGAAATCTTCAGTTCATATTTGGTCCTCTCAGACTAGTTAAATTAAAATAAGGTGGCAAACGCTATACCCAACTTGGTAATAACAGATGGGGATTCCTCTCTTCCGCGTTTTACTTGGGGTCAAAATAAGATCATTTAACTAAAGTTCTATCCATTGTTGCTTCATTTAGCCGCTAGAGTACGTCAAAGTTGGTACAAACCAAAAAATATATGGGACATTCCAAAGTAAACAGGACTTTAAAAATAAGAACAAGAAGTTTTTTTTGGCAAAACCGATTTATTATTTTCTTAATCAAATCAACATTGTCCTCACTTTTGACTTGTTCAACCACGTTTTATCAGTAGTCACAATTTTGTAAAGGAAGTTTTTGGTCGTCTTTTTGACCTCCTTGATAATGTCTTTCAAATGTTGAATTTTGAGCAGTTTTTGGTCGTCAGTCAATTTGTGTGGAACACACCGAAAAGTGTGTGCAACTTTTCGGTAGTCCAAAGCTTGTCATCAAAAAGAATCTGTGGTAACAGTATTGGATTGTTTAAAGTGGAACACGCTTTATTTTCCCTTTTAATAGTTTCTAAAAACTTTGTATTTTAATTCAGGTATTTCGAAATTAATGCAGAACTTCTCGCAATTATAATCGCTTACAAAACCACGTGAAGAATTTTCTTCTACATTTGTTAGACTACTAGCGTTAAGTTGTACTATCCACTTTTTGCTATGACGGCATGTTCTAGCTGCCAGCTGTTAAAGAGATACGAATCGTAAATATTTTATTTTTTTGCATTTTTTAAATACAGCGGTATCATTACTTGAAATTAATATTAGTAGATACATAGGTACACAAGTTTATTATGCTCTTTTATAGAAATGTGATAGTTTTAACGCAGGCATAGAAAAACAGTTACGACACATAAAACCGGAATATTCTGGCTACATTTCTTCACACAGTTAATAATCCTATTTACATATGTAGAATGGTTCTAAATCGTGCTGATATTTTTATGATCTACAAGGTCCTTTTTTCTGAAAATACCTAAAAAATTGCTATTGTTGATTCAAGAATCGATTTTTTAAATTCACCTAATATCAAGTAAATTGTTCTTCCACGAAGATTTATTATATTTTCTGAATACAATTTATTTACTTGCGTATTTTTGGATAATTTTTGAGTAAAAGCTATGTCGGTTTAAGCAACTTTTAATGTATTCAATTTAGCTACTTTCTGGAGTCAGGGGCAGAGCACCCTCAGCAGTAGTTTTACCTATAAAATTGCAGAATCTACTTTTTTAATTTCTTTAATTTATTAATTTCTATATCTGTTTTTACGATTTTTTTTTTGAAAATGATGTTCATGTTTGTTAGCTGTAAAGTATTAGATATAAAAAGGTTTAGCTGTAAAAATACCATTGTATTTATGTCACATTTAGAAATAAATACTGGAAAACAACCAGCTATCTTCACTATATGCGTTTATCTCGAAAACGGTTAATTTTACCCGTAACAAACAAATATACGTTTGTTTTTCAATTAAAAGAGTATGAAAATCTTAAAAACGAAAAAATTAAAAAATAGGTACCTATGAAAAATATATATTTTTTTTTTGGGGGGGGATGAAGGCTGCCGAGGGCGTTCTCGAAGCAGATATCGGTAAATTGAATACATTAACAGAAATACCTTCAAATAGCATAAGTTTAACGTAACAGTTATCCAAACTTAATAAGAAACAAAACATATATGTATATCCAAAAATCAAAGAAAAACAAATCACATAAACTTGCGACGTTTTTTTTGCAAGATCTGCCCAATTCCGAAAGATTGACCACCATTTTCTGGACACCCTGTACTGGGCATAATTAATTTCAACATCCTATACAGAGTGTCCCGGTACTTGATACAAAAAGTCGAGTACAGATAGATGAGGTCAAAATATTATCAGTTCTTCATATACATTTTTTTCATACGGGCCTTCGTTAACAAGTACGGGCCCTCAAAGGTGGAAATTAAAAAGTTATTTTTATTTACAGTCTCTAAACCATTAATTTCAACATGATGCAAATTTGGTGCTCGATAATACGTGCGTATAGCTTGTTTTTGATGTTGTAAGTGAAACATCACTATGCCCAGGAAGCCAGGGACGGACTATGCCCAATGGTTAACAACCCAGAATATTTGCATAGATGGCGATCGCAACCTACCTGTATCAAAAATAAGTTCCCTGAAGAATTTATTTTTTGCCAATGATAATACTCTTTTGGTCCAACTCGGTAAAATTAACAATTTAAGAAATATTTGTAATTTTATGTCGCAGTGCACATCGAGCGGTGCCTCCACCATTTTTTGTTTTTAATTTTTAATTGCACTTAATTACTATGTTAGAAGAGTACATATTTTTTAAATAAGAGCCTAGAATTCTTATTGTCTGCTAATGTAATTTTCAGTAACAAAATTTGACAAACACACTTTACGCAACACAAAATAGAAAAACAAAACAAGAACAAGTTAAAGTTAAAAAAATAATTTAAAAGAAAGAATACTATCAAAATACATTTTCAATATGTGCACCTTCCACCTCCACACACTTCCTAAGACTACGAATGTTATTTGTTTGTACACGAAAAAGCATTTCTGGGATAATAATTTAATAGGACCATACGTTTTAGAGGAACGTCTGAATGGACATCGATATTTGGAGTTTTTGCAAAATAATTTGCAGCCACTATTAGACGATGTTCCATTAGACACCCGAAGAAACGTTTCGTTCATGCACGATGGAGCTCCTCCCCATTTCACTATTGATGTACGGAATTATTTATCTATTGTAGTTAATAATAAATGGATTGGGAGAGGAGACCCAATTTCATGGCCACCACGTTCTTCAGACTTTAACACGATGACCTTCTTCCATCGTGATACTTGAAAAGCTTAGTGCACACAATCCCAGTACAGACAAAGGATGAATTGTACAAACAATTAATTTTCATTGTGATAATATTAGACATACCACAGAAATACTTTTTCGTGTACAAACAAATAACAGAAAGTGCCCATATTGAAATATGTATTTTGATAATTTTCTTTCTTTAAATTTTTTTTTAACTTACATACTTTAACTTATTGTTTCGTTTTTCTATTTTTTGTTAGTGAAAATTACATTAGCAGACAGTAATATTTTCTAGGCTCTTATTAAAAATTAAAAACAAAAAAATGGTGGATGAGCAGCTTGATATGCACTGTGACATAAAATACGTCTGGGCATAATGATGTTTCACTTACATCAAAAATAAGCTGTACGCATGTGTTATCGAGCACCAAATTTGCATCATGCTGAAGTTAATGGTTTAGAGACTGTAAATAAAAATAACTTTTTAATTTTTAAATTTGATGGCCCGTAACTTATTAACGAAGGCCCCTATGAAAAAAAAATATATATGAGGAACTGATTTTATTTTGACCTCATCTATCTGTACTCGACTTTTTTGTATCCAGTACCAGGACACCCTGTTAATCACTTACGAGTGATTTTTTTTCACTCAATATTTAATCAAGTAAAAATCGAAGTCTGAGCAAAAAATTGTTCAATGATAGTTACATTTGAATCATTAGAGAAGATGCTCAGAATAGAGGGAAAAGTAACTGATTCGATAGTTGGCAAAAAATCATATTTGAATAAAAATTATTCACTTTTGCTGTAATAGCTTCGCTTATAAAATTTAAGTTGTACTCATACCAATAGACTGAAAATTTCATTCAATCGGGTGTGGAATATCACTCAATTTTCTTTACAGTGTAACCACAAAAAAAAACAGCTACTGTGAAGAGATTTTTTTTTGTTTCCAAATTTTATTTAGGATTGTTTCATCAGGCTTCTTATCGAATGGAATTAATAAATATTAATAGAACTAAATTATATACAAACATCACACTTTTATAGAAAAAAAAGTGTCCTAAAAATTAAGCCGCTTAGGACATAGATGTATACGATCGTATTTTAATTTATTTAGTCAAAGAGTCACTTGTTTCACTTTTTCAGATGAACTGATGAACTATTTAAAATGTGCAGCTATTTTTATCAGGGAAATTGATATTCATTTCAGTTCTAAGCTGATGTAATCAGTTTAGAACTGAAAACATAGCTATATAAGATAGATTACCTGAAGAATAGCTGATGGAACTGCGTGGCGAAGGAAGTAAAGAGGCATCCGAGAGCAGTTATGAGGCCGCCCATCACCGCCGTCACCCTGGTTGATTTGCGTCGGCAAAAGGCTATGGTCACCGGCGATATGAGGAGGGCTACTCCAGTGGACATGGCACCTAGCCATCCTAAAAGAAAGAGATATTACATCAAAGTGCGAAATGTCATTTCCGATAGGATCTAACTGATGTTGAAGAGAGAGTGATTCTTCACATCATTGTAAGTAGACAAACTTCCTAAAGGAAATATCCTAAAATGTTTTGGTCTCGAAGTAAAGGGTGTTAAATATTAAATTCTTTTCCGTCTAAATTATAAATAACCTGGTTTTATTTTTTTTTTAATTTTTGTAATACAAATGCCTCATCAGAGGCATAATTTGTTGAACCTAGAATTGCAAACAAAATGCTATTTTATCAATAATAATACAGGAAACACAATAATACAATAATATTTCACATATTTAATTTTTTTTTTATATAATACTTATTGAAATACGCATTATACTTTCTCAAACATTCATATTTCATTAGACACATCCCGAAGTACAAATATTATGTGAATTTTCTGACTATTAATTAAAATTGTTTGTTTTGAAATAGAAATTACTTTTGTTATACATATATTAGTATGAAATTCAATGTTTTCTGAAGTGAAATTAAATAACTTGAAGTGCAATTGGCGCTAGCTGAAATATACCTGGAAAAGCTGTAGAAACTTTCTACCGACACCTTAAAGTTGGCAACAAACTTACGGTTTCTGCCTCTTCGATGTGGTTGCGAATTGTCTAAAAGTATTCCCTTTGTGGTAGTGCCGCAGGTGTGACCTCTATCTTAACAGCGATTACCCGGCGACCATACCCAAGCTCAATATCATAAAGCAAGAGGATATTTATTATTTGCATTTACTAACCTGAATATTGTTGTAAAAATATATTTGTGGCAATTAATTCAAGTTATATCGTCACAGATAACTAGCTACTAGCTTTAAAGATTTATTTTTAGTATTGGCGCATTCGCTATTTATTAGAAAAATAAGTTTATTTTTAATAACTATCAAATACAATATACGCTATTTATACACACTAGAGATATAACCAAGACTACTGTTGCATCTGAGAATCGAGAAATCGTTGCTATTAAAACTTATCTGGCTCATCATTAAATTAAATAAAAATGAGACGTTTTTCATCACAACTGATACTTGAATATCTTATTAAATTTATATGTACTAAAAAGAAGAACAGAGGTATTTATTTATTAAAAAAAAATGGAAAAAAGTAAGCTTTCGGAGACGTTGTACTTGAAATTGTGGAAAGGTTGATGAGAATTTTAAAATACGTCTACTTTGTTTAGCAAAATGATATAGACATTTTAAATAATGATTGTTACAGAGCTTTTTAGTATATTTCTAATAACGTGTCTTCTTTTTATTACTTGTAGGTGTTTTTTATGCCATTTCATTTTATTAAACTAGCAAATTGTTGTAATTATTTTTCTAATATTGCATTGCATTTGTTTAATTACATAAGGGTCCAATAAAAAAACTAAATATCCCAAAACTTTCACTTTCTAGTCCATATTTGCTAATTCTCTATTAGAAATGTATCGAAACGATGCTTAACTAAATGGTGAAAAACTGCATTTTATTATCATGTTTATTTTCGGAAATATATTGATATTTTTAAGGAGGCTGTACGTATTTTTTTTTAAATATCAAGGAACAGCGAAAGGACACATTTTAGACTTAATACTTAATTATCAAAGGCACTAAATTAAGTGAGAATTTGCAATAACATAAAAAGTGTTCCATTTGAAAAATATTAAGTAAGGTAACATGAAGAAGAGGAAATGGCACACCTTGTTTAATCAAAGTATTTTAAAATATGCGAAAACTGATTTCATGCATCTTTTATTGAGACAATTTTTTGTATTATTGATTTTATCCCAGATATGAAATAATTTGTATTAAGTAGAGCACCTTGTATATGGTATTCCCCCTGCAGGTGTTTTTTGTGTGTAGAAAAAAATTTTCAACATAAAAGTTGTATGAATTTTTTCGAAGCATTCGAATTTTTTGCCCGGTCAAAGAAATTAACATTTTATAGCTATAGATTGTTCATACAACTTTTATGTGGAACATTTTTAAGAAAACACCCGTAGGGACAACAACATACAGGGTGCTCAGTTTTTTCACAATTTAAAATACTTTGACGGATTTTTCCGGATCATTAGAATTTTTTACCCGGTCGAAGATATTAACATTTTAGAGCTATAGAAGTACTGTTTAAGATCTGTATCTAAACGGTATGTACAGTAAAAGCATGTGCCATAAGAATAAAACTATCAGGTAGGTACTTATTTATAGTTGGAGTTGAAAGAAGGCAAATATTATTTATTTTTCATTTTATGAAAAAGTCATATTTTGTAAAAAAATTTAGATTTTGTTCAAATGTACAAAAATGTAGAACCCCAAGTTGGGATCAGCATGATGATATATGATTTAACTTAAAATTCCATCTTGATAAGTTGTCATATCGGTTGAAAGGAAAGACGTATAGAATAGATTTCTTTTTAATGAAAGTTGTTGAGGATTTGTACATATTTTTGAAAATGGGGAAATAATTTCGATGACGTCATGAGTTTTAAATTATAGTACATTGTGTAACGCTCCAGCGTTGCGCTATGAAAATAACATCACGCTGTTGTACTATCTAGCACTTTCCGTGCATCTAACCCCCTACACTATAGGTCCCATAGCGAGCGCGCGTGATAGAAAATACTTTGTAACTTGTTTCTTTACAAAAAGTTAAGTAGGTCTAAATATGAACAAAAAAATATTCGCTGTGCAGATAAGTGCCTTTTGCGTATAAAATTTAGAAAATAATAATAAAAAACTTTTCTTTTTTTTGTGTAAGTTGTATTAGAATGTCATTAATGTTCCAAACTTTGACAATAGGTTTTAATTTTGCAAATTAATGACACATCAAACCAAAAAATATCAAAGTATGCCGATTATCTTCAAATTTGGTAAATGAACACACATTTTTTACTGTGAATAACTTTCCTCAACACAATTTTTTAAGAGTTAGGTATATGAAATGGCATTTACACAGCAAATACATTTTGTTTTGTTTTTGATAGGGTTTATTAAATACCTCGGAACTAAAAATATGCTGCAAATTAATTTTTACTCATTCGGAATCGTTTGACAAAATGTAAAAATTGCAACTTATTTTTTTTGTTGGTACCTACCTACGGTTGAGACGATCTGTGGACATCTCTTACATATTAAATTCTGGAAAAAGATTGGTTATTTATATGCTGCATAACTACCGCAGTTATGAATAAAATCAACTATATATCTATATTTGAAATAATCTCTTTGTAGACGACACCCTTATTGGATCACTTAGTACGTTTGAACATAAACAGAATTTTTTAACGAGAACCTTGTTTATAAAATGAACCTACACTCATTTGACAGTCGAATTAAGGCATACTCTGTATAATGTTAACATCGAAGGTTATTTGTATGCTATAGAAATAAGGAAAGTATTAAATGTATTCACTATCATCCAGAATACTTAGACCCTCTACCTGTTGGTTCCGCTACAGCCGTGCCGAACTTCCTGACAATCTCGACGTAGAAGAGTCCGGCGGAGCTGACCATTCCGTGGCTGAGGATATGCACGAGGACGGCGCACACGAGCACCACCCATCCCCAACCTCCCTCGGGGTAATAGTGCTGCTTGAGGGTCAGCAGCTGACGCAAGTCGGCGACCAGTCTGGCTGCCCGACTTGCCGGAGGTTCGTCCACACCTGAGCCCTACGACGGATTCAGTTCAAGTACGCGGTTGCGTCTGTTCGCAATGTCTGAGGTTGGTATGGTTTAGTTATTGAAAAATATACGATTGTAAGGCCCCGTTGTTCCTTGGATGATGTCCACAAATATTGAAGGAATAATGTTTGTTAATTTTGATTAAGCAACGCTATGTAGAAGTTTGGAAATCAAATATGTATATCCTATATGTAATAATCTAAAATAAAAAGGTTTAAACTGCGGTTTTTATTTCGTCACCGGAAAATTCGAATGTTATCACGTACTTTTTACTTCAAACTTGAAGTTATAGTCTAGTATTTATCATCCGAGTTCAGTTATTTCCACAAAAATAATTGTATTCGTCACAGTTGATTAGCCTTCCTTCCGAGACTAATTTTCTTGATTGCTCCAGACACTTTGCAGACTTTGTTTTTCTTGGCTTTTCACGAACAAAACGTTGTTTTCCTGGCTACGCCAATTTAGCCGCTTGCAGTTTAAACTTTAATGAGTTCTGCTTTCTCAGACTTAAAGTGAGTGATTGCTTATGTAGTTTATTACTCATATGTAGTTTAAGATTGAGCATTTATTGTCACAGATATACGTTTTTTTCTGAAATATCCACAAGGAGAGTTTCTTAATTTGAGAATAAAAGATTGGTATTAACCACTCATTGTTCCTTTTTGGTTGCAAAATAGTTATCTTGCCATCCTTATTTAAAATTACCTAAATGGCAATTTGTAATATTCCAAGTGCATTGTGTACTAAGGATGCTTTATTGTAGGAGAAAAAATTCACCAATCGGTTCCTTTTAATAATGCAAATCTCAGCTACAAAGGCAGACAGTAATGATAAATAAATCGAATTATAATTATTTTTATTTTATTAATTTAATTGTTTGTATACTGATCGTATTCTCAGTTTTACATAAAATCACAGGTGGCTAAGGAAAACATATTTAGGGCGTATTTTACAAAGTAATTACAATGTTATTCATACAACACGCTTCAATTTGAAAGACAGTATTGGATAAATTATTGTCTGTCATTACTTCGATGATCTATTAATAGCCAATTTATTGATTATTGCAATCTTTTAAGAAACTCTTATTAGGCAAACACATGCCTACAATGTTATATTTAAAAGTTTTTTTTATATATAACCTAATTGAGTGATTCTTCTGACTTGGTCAAAATATTGTTCAGGACTAATAATTATGATCCAGCAAATCTGGTCTAGAAGACTTTTTGCCACAAAAAAAAAATAACAAAGAGGTAGGTAAATGAATCGGAAGTTTTGCAGAATTCGTTGATGAAACTGTTGAGTCGTTTATAATAAAAATAAACTACATTATTTTATGTAAATATAACTGTCAATTAATAAAAACGTTAAGAGGAGATTGTATTAGTTTAATGAATAAATAGTATAATCAAGGTTTGATTATAATAAACGTGTAATAGTTATCAAACCCCCCAAGGCAAAATTTGTTAAATTCGGATAAGCCAAATCCAAGATAAATCATTTAAAAAAATGACATGTGCTGCCGTTGTAATAGAAAATAAAATTCGTAAGGGGAAAGTAAAATATCACTATTAATCCCGTATATCTCGGAACTAAAGTATATTTTTATGATATAGGTACCTTAGTATTAAAATAAGTTTTTTGTTTTCTCTGGCGATTGTTGAACAAACTTCATCCTTGTGATCAAGAGATTTTAGTCCTTCGCTGAATTATATAGGTACTAAATTCGAAACAGTTCTGTAAATTTTTACCAGTGAATTTTCACTTCAAAAGAGTAAAACTTAACGTTACATAATGAAATGAATCGAAAATTAATTGAATCCTTTTTGACATACCTACACACTATTAAATATTTAAATTTCTCCATTTTCCGTTAAAACTAAAAATATCAAACCTATATTAACAAAATTCTGTAGTAGTATTAATTAAGGTCCTAAAATGGTCTATTTTGATATATTAAGCAATATATTATTTTTACTAGCGGTGTAGGTAAGAGTATTAGTGAAAGCATTTAATTTTATATTATATTATTAATATCTTGAACATCACTGACATAAAAAAACACTATTCAAACATTTACCAATTTGAGACAAATAATATTTTTCTATATTTTTTGAAAAAATGCTTTATTTTCGAGTTTCTTGCATTTTTCTAAAGTAGGTAACTACTTTTTCTCAGATTTAATTTTAATATAATAAATTCTAGTGGAAGTATAGTTTTCATTCGGTTAAACAAAGTTTTCTACAGTTATTAAAAAATATATATTTTTGACAATATCCGTGAGATTTAGATCATTGATCATTCATACGTAAATTTTTATAGCAAGAGTTCAAAGGTCATTTTATTTACTCTTTTAAATTTTTGACAATTTCTGATACTAAAATTTATTGTTGTTAAAAGTTTTCAGTTAATTATTTTGTATTTTTATTATAAAAAATTGCCTTACGCAAACATTCACGCTAAATTTCGCCTGGAAATGTTTAGGAGGAATTTTCTTTGGATTTTCTTGAGACCATACACGTAAATTATGGTATTTTACTGCACTCCTTCTATACTGTGAGTCACCAGTCTTTTATTTTTTATTTTTATGTACAAAATAGTAGTAGTATTTCAGAAGTTGTAGGTGCTCGTAGCATTGTTGGAAATTTCACTAAAGCAACTTCAAAATATTGTGCGATTAAATCTTTAAGTGAACCACAAATAGTGATCTACCGAACGCATCTCCTTTTATACTTTACCCTTTACCCTCGACATGAAAGAAAATCAATTACATCAGATTTTGGTGAGGCTTATTATTTTTAATACATAGTTCACTTGAAAGGTCTATTTGGGTCCCACCACACAGTTAATGATTATGCATAGAACAAATTGGTGGCCAATATGAATATTTATTCCAGACATGAATAAAATTTTTTATTTCTTAAGTTAATGAACTATTTTTTTCATGTTGAAAAGGAAGAAAAACGTGGGCAAGTATTAAAATATCTTCTTATGTTTCATAAGCTGTTAAGTAACAGTAATTAATGCTGATTTCAAAAATCGAAAGATATACAGTGTGTTTCGTTTAAAAAAACATGTTTAGTTCTCATTGATTTTTGAGAAAACCCTGTACAAGGAAGCTTGACATTTATAAACAATGACCCTGTACATATTCGTTATTCATCAATGAATTAGGCATAATAATTGTTATTATGCCTACTAAAGTATAAAATAAATTCACAGGAAACACAACACTTAAAATGTTTAGTTAAATGTCAAATTCTGAATAAACTGTTAAAGTAGATGTAAACAAACGTGTTGAATTTAACTTGAAAGGATTTTCGAAAGGACCATTTTCAAATCTCATATATAATAAATTTATAAAATAAATATTACTATTTTGAGGTATATTTATTAACACACCTAAAAATATGCTGTTCCACCCTATGGCCCATCCAAATAAGGGGAATAACTTGCTAATGATTACGAAAATATTGAAATATGCAGCAATATAGTGGCCCACCTGCAAAAATCATGTCTCCCCTTTCGGCTCACGCAATTTCAAAAGTCTGGTCACGTGTCTGCGAATCACCTTTTATAATACACTACAGTACTATTGTTTAACCATAGAAATATATCACCTCAGCAATGTTATTTCTCGTTGCTGGTCTAAATGTGACGGTTTCAAATATTCTATTTTCTGTATCCGTTGCTTCGCGGCGTAGAGCGGAATGAAGGCAGTGGCATCCACTTTTAAATAAATTTACATCGCCTCAAACGTTTTTATGGGCACTAAATTTCCGATTAAATCACGGTGCAGACGTCCACGTCTTCTGCCACCAATAAATCATTTTGTAACACGCTTTCTGGGACCATAATTCATTCCAGCAACATACCAACCACAGACAGAGATAATTACGAACAGTTGTAGCTAATTTTAATAAAGCGAATAAGACGAACGTTACGTTTGGTAGTTATAGGGTTAAAAATGGAAATTTCTTTCTCAATGTTACAGAGTGATAGATGCAGTTCAGCATTCGCAGTGGGTTAAAAAATGGATGAAAATATGCAAGTAAAAGGCGTTTGTGATAATTAGTTTGTCCATAAATTATAATTGTCTTCTAAAAATGTTTCACAGTTAAAGTAATTGCTTGTAGTGATTTATATCGCATACACAAGTATGAAATCATTTACAAACCCACTGACAAATGCGATTTTAAATGAACTGCAATTTATATAAAACTGAAAATTTTTGGCTTACAATTTTAATGATCGTATTTAGAACCGATAAATTCCAAATTATAAATGCTTATTTGTTCATTAGTGTTATCATAAAAATTATTTAAAAATTATATAATAATAATGAGGGAAATCAGAAAAGATATTTATTTAATTGGCTGCATATTTCTTTGATTCTTTTTTAAAAATCTCAGTTACCTACAATAAATTTTTCAGTAACGACGGGATTAAAGTTGAAATGTAAGTATGGAATTCTCATTAAATTTTTAAAGATCAAAATTACATTGTCATTGTATAGAATGAGTTAATTTCATGTAATTTCGGGGTATTTCAGACAGAAATAAATTAATAATGTTCTCGAGTTCGATTTTTAAGCACACATTGCAGAATCGATCCTCAGTAGGAGAAATGGAGACAAATTGAATTTCGTCGATTACAGCGCCATCTTAGCCGTATAATTCGAATCTGCAATAAAAAATGAGAATTCTTATTTAAGATTTCATAGTTACCCCCCTCACCACCTAAAAGGGGTGGGGGAATTTTTGCACTAGTGTATTTCCCCTGCGGAATGATTCATTTTTGATAATTAATTTTTTTTCATAGGGTGTTTATTTCTCGAGATATTTGTAAGTTTCAGGTTAAAAAAACACCCGGTATACCCCAGTTCTGACAAATTTTTCCAACAAATCTCAATATGAAACGTACAATAACAAAACTTTAGATACGATAAATTATTATTCACCATTTTCTTCACAAGGAACGCTTAAACATTTACATCTACTTTTATACAGGGTGTTCTTTCTTTGAAGGCGAATAACTCCACAACGAAATCCAATATATTTTTTTTTTATGAAATACTATAACTATTTTGACCTCCCCTGTACAATTCTTCACTTTTGACATGACCCTTCCAAACATCCTGTATAATGTTAATGTTTTTTTTGCGAATTTCGATACTAAGCTGAAACGGCAATAACAATGACGAAAAAAATCATATAAATTTAAATTATTCAGACACTACTCGTACATTAAAAACTCTTACGGGCCTTTCGATAGGTTTTTGTTCGACGTTATGTGACACAACGTAGACGATTGAGGGAATAGTGTTGTACCTAAACCATACATTGAAACCTTTGAACTTACAATAAACACTTTTTGAACAAATTTAGAAAGAATGTTTTGTTGATAAAGTATCGATATAGAATTTCACGTTGGTTATATCTGAAAAAATAGATAGATATATTTAAATAAATAAGTGTGAAAAAGATAAAAGTGTTGTTCATTCTGAAACTAAAATAGTCGCAATATTCTGCCAACTTCGCTGATAAGGCTGAAATATTTTTACCATACGCAGCCTACAGAGTTTACAATAGCTTTACTTCCGGTTAACTAAAAAATAAAAAAAAAACGATAATTATTATAAAACACCAAAAGGTTAAGTGTATTACATTTTATTGGCAGACTTTTCTTAGCATAATATTAGTATTGATAGATTTTAAAGTTTTTAAAATAAGACAGGTGCTATCTGACATGACAAAACTTTATACCTATGTAACAGCTCTGAAAAACTAGTTTCTGTCAATTTATTCGCCATGTCAAAGTAAAAGAAGCAAAGGAGTTAAATCAGTGCGACTTCAAATGAACATCCTTTGAGTAATCTTTGTACGATCTGTTTCATTTTGCCGGTGATTGCAATCGAATTTACGAGCCAATTCGTCAATCAAGATCTCGTTCGTTGAACTGATTCCTTTACAATTTAATGAGATAAATTTATCAACAAATTTGGACAATTTCGTCATAAACAGAAACGTCGCTATAACTCCTGAATACCGAATTTAAAATGTAGTTTCAGAGAACGGTGATACACTACATATTTAAATTAAAATTCTTCGTATATTCTAACTACGAATTTTTGATTTTGGATGACTAATAAATATCCGATGTTTAAATTGCTGATCTATACAAGGTGTCCCGCATAAGAACCGACACAGAACAGGTGCATGTGGGGTGCTAAAAATATTTTAATTTAACCAAATCTACCTATATACAAAGTAGGCTGTGTTATATGCCTTAAACATGAGGCGCCAAATTTAGAAAAAAATATCTATTCGATTTCTTCTTATATTTTTCCAAAGAAGACAACTGATATTAAATTTATTTACAAAATTATGAGTATATAATTTCATTCAGTAGGAATTATAACGGGTGTTTTTTTAATCTGAAACTTTCAAATATCTCAAGAAATAAGCACCCTATGAAAAAATGCCAATAACAAAAAATGCATCCTTCCTTGTAAGGGCGGAGGTGTGTAACTTATAAATCTTAAATTAATAGGAATTACCATTTTTATTACAGATTCGAATTCTACGGCCGACGATATTCAATTTTTCTCCATTTCTCCTACTAAAAGGCAGGAGCGTTTTTAGACATCTAAAAAAAGGTGTAAATGGTACAAAACTGGGATTCATATTCCATCTTTGAAGAATTGTAGAACCCTTGTTTATCGTTTTAGAAAAATCTTACTGTTGTCTTTTTTAGTTTCTTTTATTCCTTGTACAACTGAGTGCATTACGATTATAAGTTACTCAAATTTGTCTGGACTATTTTGTAAATCCCACTTCTGATTCAATAAACTGAACCACCTGCGTTTCTGGGCAAATACTTATTTCGCCTTTTAAATCAGATAAGAGAAATTTCCACTTTAACCCTTGAAGACCCTCCCGGTCCTTCAATGACAAACCCCATAGTAACTCCCGAGCCCCGAATCGTGGTGAGACAGCTGCGGCAGACTCCTGGACCGCGAGAGACCGCTGCGCCGTGGCCGCTCATCGCTCGAGAGCTCCTCGTCGGTGATGGCCATACCGCCTACACCTCTGGCTCGAATCCGGACCGGCCGTATCACTCTTCAGGCACATTCTTCAAACGCATAAGGGCACGCGCGGAGATGATCCTAGTTGGCTATCTATAAGGAGAATGGAGGATGCGATGTTGAATTTTTCTGATGATACACAATCATATGACACTCATACGAGAGGTTAGAAAAAGGAAAAATCATTAGTTTGACGGATTAACTTCGAATTTGTTACGTTAAATCAAGAGTTTTTAACTAGTGCTATTGTCAAACAACTACTCCAAGGCCTATATGTACAGGGTGGGCCACAAGTAATGCCTCGGTCGCTAGTGACCAAACGGCAAATGTTACAGAAACCTGTTTAGGTGAGTTTGTGTAGGTTGATTACGGCTACATTTTAAAAATATTTTGAGATATACAGGGTGTCCAGGAAAAGCGAACCATATCAAAGTTATGTTTTTTTAAATGGAACACCCTGTATTTTACTGCATTTTTGAAAGCACCGTAAAAAAATAGGTGAACTTTATTAAAGGTTCTGCATACCTAGGACTTACAGTTTGTGAGATATTTCAATTTTAGTGAAAATGCAGGCATAGCGTAGAAATTTAATATTAGCAATAAAAAAATAATTTTAAGGAAGCAGCTTTGGAGGGTCTATTTTAGATCCTTGAAGTTATAAATTGTTATATTTGTCGTCACTTAGTATTATACAGGGTGTTCAAAAAACTGCTGAATACTTCTCTCAACTTTAAACAGCAATAACTTGGTTATTTTAAATGGAACACCCAGTATATTTTTACTTTGGGAGTTGGGAAATTTAAAACTCTTTCAAACTGTGTATAGGTTCCCTATACCTATCTCTAACGGTATTGGAGATATTTGTGCCGTTTCGTTTTTTATCGATTTTTTTTGTAAGATGTATCCACGTGTCTTTATCGAGGTCTTTACTGAATTGGTTTGGGTTCTTCTTGATGACGTCTCTTTAAATATATTGAGAAAAATGAGGATGCAATTAGATGGCGCACCTGCAAATTTTTCATATTCAGTGAGAAATTATTTAAATCGAAAATTTAGTAATAAATGGATAAGTAGGAATGGTGCATGTCAGTGGCCACGTAGGTGTCCAGACCTCACCGTAATGGACTTCTTTGTTGCGAGCTATATAAAAAATCTTGTATACAATGTTCCACCTATTACTTGCGATGATATTGGAGGGAAGGATTAGAGATGCATTTGCGTGAGAATATCATTTGAAGATAGAATAAGATGCTGTATTCAGGAGAATGGTTATCAATTCGAACATCAATTAAAATTTTTCTTTGTTTTTTCTAAAAGTAAAAGTTCCTTTTATCATTATCATGAAAATATTCAAAAAAGTTTTCTAATAAAAAATATTATTTTATAAGCAGAATAATTATAAAAAGTTATTAATTTTGTATAAATATGTTTGTAGTAAGTAACTGAATTATTTATGAACATGAAAAATATTTATTAAAGAAAATTTTACTTTTAGAAGAAACAAAGAAAAATTTTAATAGATGTTCGAATTGATAACCATTCTCTTGAATACAGCATCTTATTCTATCTTCAAATGATATTCTCACATTCCTTAGAATATTTGGGGTGATTGTGGCAAATGCATATCTAATCCTTTCCTTCATATCATCGCAAGTAGTAGGTGGAACACTGTGTACAAGATATATTTTTATACAGCCCGAAACAAAGAAGTCCATTACGAGAGGTTTGGACACCTGTGGTAGCCACTGACATGGACCATTCTTACCTACTCATTTATTACTTAATTATCGATTTATATAATTTCTCACTGAATATGAAAAATGTGCAGGTGCGCCATCTATTTGCATTCACATTTTTCTCCTTATATTTAAAGAGACGTCATCAAGAAGAACCCAAACCAATTCAGTAAAGACCTCGATAAAGACACGTGGATACATCTTACAAAAAAAATCTATAAAAAACGAAACGGCACAAATATCTCCAATACCGTTAGAGATAGGTATAGGGAACCTATACACAGTTTGAAAGAGTTTTAAATTTCCCAACTCCCAAAGTAAAAATATACTGGGTGTTCCATTTAAAATAACCAAGTTATTGCTGTTTAAAGTTGAGAGAAGTATTCAGCAGTTTTTTGAACACCCTGTATAATACTAAGCGACGACAAATATAACAATTTATAACTTCAAGGATCTAAAATAGACCTTCCAAAGCTGCTTCCTTAAAATATTTTTTTTATTGCTAATATTAAATTTCTACGCTATGCTTGCATTTTCACTAAAATTGAAATATTTCACAAACTATAAGTCCTAGGTATGCAGAACCTTTAATAAAGCTCACCTATTTTCTACGGTGCTTTCAAAAATGCAGTAAAATACAGGGTGTTCCATTTAAAAAAACGTAACTTTGATATGGTACGCTTTTCCTGGACACCCTGTATATCTCAAAATATTTTTAAAATGTAGCCGTAATCAACCTACACATACCCACCTAAACAGGTTTCTGTAACATTTGCCGTTTGGTCACTAGCGACCGAGGCGTTACTGGTGGCCCACCCTGTAGAAGTAGAATTTCAGAAAACAATATTTCTTTTTCAGAAACTATTAAATGTATTTTAAACAGTAGGAAACTAATTACTATTAGTATCCAACAGTGTATAAAAGTGAAGTAATAATGGAATAATGAATTATACGTTACATATCCTGAAATAGAAATTACATTTTCTCAATCAAATCATGACTATTCTGAAATAGACTTGACGTTTGCTGAAATAAGGCATATAACTGGCAAATAATTAAATTTTATTAAATTATTTCTGAATAATGCAGGAAAATATAATAGCTATCATAACTTCTAGTAAAAATGTCTCACTTCCCATTCGCGTAATAGTTCACCTAAGTTATAATAACTTCTAAGTAATTGTTTAGTTGTGTTAAACTGGGGATCCATAATATTTAATTTAATTCTGCTTTACTTCCAAAGCACAGTGCAACTTTATGCAAAAGTTCCATTAAGTTGGTTCAGCTGGGTAAATATTACTAAACTTACTTCACATTTATTGTTGTTTGGAAACAATTTACTTATTTATTAGGGGCAAAAACATCGAGGTCGATATTCACAATAACTAAATTCACTTAAAGCAAAAAGGTGGTTAATAATATTTTAAAACTTTCTTGTACTTGTAGCTGAAACGCGAAAACTTTTCTGATATACTAGGATTTCCAACTAAACGGATATATTGACAATCAAACAACAGTTGTGCTATAGTCTGGCAGACCTAATAGTGGCTCGCCTAGGCAACAGGCAATCATTAGATTAAATTATTTTGTTACAAATTAATTATTTGTTTTGAGATACATTTAGAAGAAATTATAAATTAATTTAAAAAAAATACCGCCGCCAATAATGGCTGTTGTCGCTCAAAAAATGATACTAACTTTAAATCATGATTTAAATGAAAACATTCTTTGTAAAAATAGATAATGTGGTATTTTGGGAAAAACAAAAAATAACACCATTAAGAGACCGTTTTTAATAAAACCAGATAACAAACATCTTAACCCCTAAACAGCCATATTCACAGCAAGTGGTAAGAATTTCACTATAAGATGGATGATAACGGATAATGGACGAATGAATACTTTTTTTAGTTACCATAATTTTTAAAACCTTTCTTAATGTTAATTTACTATTTTTATTTTATTTTATTTAATACACTGTTCAACAGGTACTACCCAATTATGGAACAGGGATTTTACAGACAGTAATAAAACAAGTAAAAAATTACAAATTAATTAATTAATTACAAATAAAATTAAAAGGAACAAAAAAATACAGACCATCATAAAAAAGAAGGAATTAAATAAAATCCATACACTAAATAATACACATAAATGAAGATTAAAATTACATATTTGAAACTACTAGGCATTAAAAATAAAGTATTTTTAAGTTATTAAGGCTGCAGTTAAAAATATTTACAGATTTTTTATTACATGTTGCAGATTTCATAAAGTGGTGAATGTTTAAGTACATTAGTATGAGGAGTTAGTAAATAAAATGTTCCGTTTTCTCTAGAGCTAAGTCTAGGTATAGAAAATGATAATTTGGTTATAAATTCCTGCAGTCAGCCAAATTACGGAAAATTTTAAAAAGAAAGATCTGCGAAAAGTATTTCCGTCTAGTTTCAAGGCTAATAAAGGAATGTCTACTTAAAAGATCCTCATGCGGATATCCGATATGAGGATAGTAGCCATCATATTTAAAATTTAAAAATTTAAAAAATCGACGCTGATTCGATTCCAGTTTATTAATGCGGACACCACTGTGCGGAGACCATACGGGAGAGGCATATTCAAGACAACACTATCAATATGATTATTAAATTATACCTAGTTTTTCATTAAATACAACGCGCAGGTCTCGAAATGCTGTAATTAAGCATAATGCAATTGAACTTGCTGTAGAAAGACATGGCATTACATTTTTCCGTATTTAACATTAGCCTGTTATTAGTACACCAAGATTTTATATTAAGAAGGTTTCGTTGAAGCTGAATACAGTCATTAATGTTGCGAATTGAGCTGTATATTTTCACATCATCGGCTAAAGAAGAAAATTTACATCTAAGTTGTTAATAAATATAATGAATAGTAAAGGTCCAATAATGGAACATTGAGGAACTCCTGATGTAGCGACATACTCAATCGATTTATAATCGATTTTTATATAAACTATATACTGTTTCCTGGTGTCTAAATAAGATTTGAAGAAATTCATTAAGGCCTCTGATACGTCAAACATATCAAGCTTCTGGAGTAAAAGTGAGTGATCAAGCCTATCAAACGCCTTGCTGAGTTCAGTATATATGACATCAGTTTGTAAATTGTTATCTATAGAATCAGCTATAAATTGTGTAACACTGATCAGGTTAGTGACAGTACGAGTAGAACGTCCTTTCATAAAACCATGCTGACAGGGTGTCATCATATTGGAGATGTTATAATAAATATATCATGAAGTAATATTTTAAAAACTTTACAAAAATTACATATAATGGATATAGGACGAAAATTAGTAATGTTAAATTTATCACCCTTTTTAAAAATTGAACGTTTCCACAAATCAGGTAACCGACACTCCGTTAGGCATAAGTGCACTAAAATTTGAACAACCTATATATCGTTATATCTTTAAAAATAATTCACCTGTTAGTTTAAAATAAATGTGCTTATATGATGATTTTAAAAGATTTACTTATTGTTAGTGTCATAAGCTTTTTCAGTATAAAAAAAATTCCCACTTTGCCGACATAAAAGAGATTTAAATAAAATGTATGTCGATTCCGTGTACTTGCACTTGGAATCCCAAATGTAATCCTTTCATGTTAATGCCCGTGGCACTACCATATTACTCGTACCATCGCTTAATTGAAAAAAGCGGTTCGTCGCTTATATGTAGATGGAATGCGCGTGGAATGTGATTATGACAAATTATAGAGTCATTTTTGGTAACACGTTCCTGGGACTGGACATTTTTGAATGTATGTTCGGGGTGGTCAGTGCTTTCAGGCGAATATTTTTTAGGTTGTCGGTTGGCTTCCTTTACCGCACACGGTTCTAAAATGAAAAGATCTGATCTGCCTAGATAATATCGCCTATCTTTTGTTTCAACGTTGCTATTTACAAGACGACGGTGCCATGGAATTGAATAAACATATACATCATAGAAGAGATAGAAAACGATAAGCTCAATTATGTAAAGTAGTTTTCATAACACGAGTTCATATTTTAATAATATATATATATATATATATACGAGGGTCATACAGAATTTAGTATCCGTCTGTGAACAAAAGTACCTCACGGGGGTAAAACAGGGCGAACGGTCAAAATGAATTATTTAGTTAGGCTGATGACTTATCCGGAGAAAGTTAATCTCTACAGAAGTTATTGGTGACTGCGTTATTAAGATATTTGAACAGGAATGAACGAAAGAATGGTTTTAGAAATGGAGGCAAGATATACTTAGACATGCAAGCCAAGAAGTTCTTAAAAGGATTGACGAAGGAGATCTACTGAACCAAAGTCACAGATCAGTGAGGAGAAGATTACTGTTAAGTAGGTCTATTAACAAAAAGTTGTAGACTCGGGAAAACCTAATGAAGATGAGCTTGAAAGATTCTGTCAAGAGGAAGAGGAAACGGCAGCCCATAAGTATGTGAAAACTATGGATCATAAATAGAAGACTAAAGCTAGTTCATTATAAACATCAGGTCTTTATCTGATGTTTATGATGAAAAGTAACAGACATTTCCAAAAATGATTTTAATACCAACAGCTCCATAAAAAAATCTCCTAAAGTACATTACAAGTATTCATTGCGATACACTTTTCAACTGTCAATTCATTGACGACACATTGTGTCGATGTTGTCATATTTTCAAAGAAAGAAGATCTGATGTTTATGATGAAAAACAAGAAGAACAAAAATGGATCAAGTGATCAAAAAATATAAAATCGTTGCTAACCGACTAAAGTACCATAAAATTTGTTAAAAAAACAACACAAAGAAAATCATGTAATTACTGGAGTACTGTTCTGATTGAATTATCACATTTTATTAAATGAAACGACATTCAATGTCACATGGTGTTACATCCATTCACCGTCTTAGCAAAGAATCATACTGTCACTATCTAATATAAAAACTTATGATTGCCGTTATCTGGTATCAGAAGTGTATTCCTTTGGTTGATTTAAGACTCCCGGTGAAAAAGCAAATATGGATAATTTTTCACGACTGATATGTTGAAACACTATAAGTACCTAAATGTCGGGAACTGGTAATCATGCTAATGGTTGCGAATATTTAAAAGAATAATGACTTCATCGTTTCAGATAGAAGATTATGGAAGATTCCACATAAAGTTTGGATTTAGCATCAGTAATATTCACATGTAATAAGTTATACTTAAATAGGTATGTGATTTGCTTCCATGTTTGTTTTCATTGGTACGTTAGTATAATCGACGGTTTTTTTAAAATTACATACATTATCAGTAATATTTCTCATAAATATTTAGAACTACTTCAAAATACTAGATACATAGCATGATAGCATCAGTCATAAGCTGCACTGAATTTTCAATATATAGACTTCTTCGATTACAATCGATTCACTTAAGATTGATTTATCTGTTTTTATATCTGTCAGTAATGTGAGCGATTGCCATAAATATGCCAATGTGGCTTCGTGGGTTTGACAAGTTTAAACTATATTCTCAGAAATTCTTCTAACTTTCTACACCTGTTCGTAAAAATAAAAATCGACGACACACATCTCTAATCGAATAGCGAATTGTACCCACTTTTGATAATATCAAGTTGTAACTCCATGCAACGTATATTATTAGATACATTTATTTATCTGATATTATTTTTTTTATGCATAACATAATGTTCTCAATATTACATAGCTTTCATTTGTCCCTACACCGTTTTTTAGTGCATATATTGTCATAATCCAGACAAAATGCGCATTTTAAAAGAAACACTTCTAGGTATATTATTATAAAAAAAACAAAAGTCTGTTAGCGTGCAATCTTGTTACACTTTCTCAATGACTTATGACTGTTTCTTTATTTTCTTAAGCATTGTCATAAACAGAAAGATATTCAAATGTCTCATATTGAAAAAAAATTAACGTAGATATGTCGTTCAAATTAAAACCACCTTTTATTACTACTTATGGACTGACGGGCGTATATCTATTATTATGAATTATAACAATGCCTGAAAAATGTGTTAACTCATGCTTTTGAATGTCATGATTCTTACTGTCAATCAACTCGTATTTAAAATATTTGGTGCTGTCAATTATACAGGGTGAATCAGCTAACATTTGTATTAAAGTATTATTTCTATGTCCTAGGAAGTTAAGGATATGTTTATAGTTACCGTTTCTAAGACATTATTCACATGTAACTTTTGAGTAAGAACGAATATATGAGAATGAATCCTAAACAGCAAGTTTTTAAAAATCTTGAATATGTAAATCTCGAGTAAATCTCTAGTATGGAATGACAAAACAATCTTGAATTCGTTTATATTGAAAACAGTTAGTTTATTCTAGTAGTTCAGTACCTCGAGTAATATTGAATCTAGAAAATCTAAACCAAAAAACCTAAAATCTAGCCGCAGGGCAAGTCAAAAAATTAGGGGGAAACGATCAGAAAAGTACAAAGCGCATTAGGAACTTTTCGTTAATATTTTTGATGAGTACAAGAAAACCAAAGCCGTTAAACCTAAATATTTCGATCACGATAACCTAACACCTAAACACCTAATCCCTAATAAACGTTGAAAAATTTGGAGAAAAAATTGTGAACGCTTCTTTGTGACTTTAGGAAGATTACGCACTGAACCTTCGCCATATCTCTCGACGATTCTTGATTGTAGGTTCATTGGTTTAAATTTTCTAGTTCCAATCATGATTCTGAATTACTGGAATAACATTAACTGTTTTTGATTGAAACGGATTGATTGTTTTGTATTTCATACAATACGTACTAGAGATTTCTAAAAACTTATAGTTTAGGTTTCAGGTTCTTGCAATCAAGGCATTCCGGTTTTGTGAGTTTTATTATAAATTTTCTAACCTTAATTATCTAGGTTTTAGGTTTCTAGGTTCAATGTTAGTTAATAATTGTGGAGTACTGGTGTGTCTTTGAATATTTCTAGATAAATAAAGACCTAAATATACTGATTTTTCGAAAATTCAAAGATATTTTCATTTCTGTTCAGCCAATTGAGCCCCATACACAGCCACCATATTGGATTTCCAAAATATGCCACTACACATTAGAATGTGAGGAAGCTTTTGAGTCATCAAACCTTTTTGTACGTGACTTCATTCGGATAGAAATACCTACTATGTTATTTTTAGTTAATTTTTTTAGTTAATATTTTTCACCTCTATTTTGTAGGTTAAAAGCTGCCCATTAAATGATATATTATAAACTATTACTTGTATTCGTAACGTTTGTTTATGTAAATTTATTTTTTCCATGACATAATTATCATATGTTTTAAATCTGTAACACAAGACTACCTACAAAAGAGACATTGTTTGCTCACTTAGATACAACAGCTTCTTTGTTTCTAAAGAGAATATTTTTTTGTTAAAATCTACACAAGGAATGTTGCTACTCCTCCCATGTTTTTAATAAAAGTTATATTTTGTTTATATATTGGTTTAGGTTATATTAAAAAAATATAACGAAAATAAGCTAAATTGAAAGATGTGAAATTAAGAAATATAACAAATAATAAAAAAATAGTTAAAAGCTCCACTCCGTACATGCTGTACGACTTAATTAATTTTGCATTCCTTGCATAATTTTTCAACACACAAAATGTGGGACACAGATTTATAACAAGTATTATTCAACTGTCAACTCATGGACCATTTAGGGAAGATGATTGAAGGAAAAATTGAATTCCGAAGTATTTGTTTTCTTTACTATTAATATTTGGTAAGCGCATTTTAAAATAAAGAGTCATAGTTGATTAATTAAGATATTGAAAAGGTTGCCTAAAAAGGAACGGATTCAATAAACATGAACAAATATAGTATCCACAGAGATGATGTTGATGATTGCCACTCCCAATTGCAAAAATAAATAGATAGTGACGTGAGAAATATTTATTTTTGTTACTAATTAAATAATAACAAAAGACGCAGGCGATTCGTATAGGAATATTTCGATGTTATTATTAATTAACTTACTTCTTTAACTAAAGGAAGAAAAGCAAATATTTTTTGTTAATTACGAGGTAAGCGTTTCATCATACTCGTATTTTGCACCTCATTATGCGATGTTATGCTATAAGCTTTACTAATTTTGTGTAACTTTACACTTGAATTTACATACATGCATTCAATTTTATGTTTTTAGTTTGTGAGTTGTCAAAAAATTAAGACATTGATAGTTTCGAAAACCTCTGTAGCGGCTAAGGTTACACTTTTTCTGAAATTAATGTTGATACTGTCATATACAGGGTGGCCAAATGAAAACGAAACAGAGCCATTTTCAGGAACTGCATCAAGATTGTACAAAAACGCTCAGACCCGTCGATTTTAGATTAAAGGGGGACATTCTTTTTTGATATTTTTGACTCCGCCACTTTCACCCCCAAGCAAGCGTAAGCATCACCCCAAAATATTTAAATGGCATTGGGGGTTGAGTAATATTTCTTTTGAATGCTCTTACAATTCTCTTTACAACAGACTTTAAATATTATAATTCCGCCCAATACTTTGAAAAAAATGTACATTTTAAAATTTAAATTATGTTTAGTTGCCTACTTACTACTTAGTTGATTAAATGTTCAAACTGATGACCGCCCGCTTCCATACAAGAATAAATATTTTGTTCGAAACGTTCGCGCACATTCCGAAGCACTTCCGGAGTGATTCGACGGCATTTGTCGACGATTCTTTGACGCAAATCTTCCAGCGACGCTGGCTGTGTTTTACAGATTTTACTTTTTAGATATCTCCACAAAAATAAATCAAGGGGCGATAAAACCAGTGATCGTGGAGGCCACTCAATGCTGCCTCGTCAATCCAATTCCGTAGAAAACGTTGGTCCAAATACTGATGGACAATTAACGCATTATGCGTAGGAGCATCGTCCTGTTGAAAAATTAAATGATCTTCATCATACTCTGGAACATTTTCAATAATATCAGTCATGGCAGGGTCAATAGCGTCTTCCAATAATTGCAAATACATTTGGCAAGTCAAATTACCAGGTAGAAAAAAAGGACTCACCAGTCGGTCACCGAAAATTCCAGCCCATACATTTAATTTTTCCGGTTGCTGTGTATGCACCTCGTGAAAAACTCTTGGGTTTTAATCGGACCAATAGAGGCAATTGTGACGATTTACCGTCCCGTTCAAGAAAAAACTGCATTCATCAGAAAAACAGATGTTAAAGAGGAACTGTGGATCGTTCCCTGCTCGCTCACTCATTATTTCGTAAAATTGCAAACGGCGGTCATAATCATCCTCATGAAGTTCCTCGACTAAATGTATTTTGTAATGGAAATTATTCTTCTTCAAAATGGTTTGTATGTTAGTTCGATTGATCCTAGACACAGATGCCAGCTGCCTCGTACTTAATGTAGGATCAAGATGAACTTGTCCCAAAACTGCAACTTCACTAGCTTCATTAACTATAGGTTTTTCAATTTCTCGTTTTTTATTGGCTACGTACCCTGTCTCTTGAAATGTTTTTACTAACTCTAGAACATACTTCCTCCTGACATGTCGATGTTGATTTTGTTCATTAAATAGCTGAGCTGTTCTATTCGTATATTTATTGTTCATAAAGTAAAGCGAAATGATATCTACCCTTTCCGCAAAGGAATAAACCATAGTGTTTAATTTTCAAAAACACAATTAAATAAACTACCAACCAACGCTTCCAAATAATACTAGAAAATAATTTGGAATCCACTAATTTTACGTTCATTGTGTGTGTATAACATTCATGTCTATTTTTTACAATTGTGTTTTTTTTTACGAAAGTGATAACAAATCGCCAAAAACCAATGTAACGCAAGAAACACTAAATTTATACCATTGATGTACTTAACTCGAATAACTGACATTTTTACCGTTACTAATTGTTTGTACATAAGTTTGAACTTCAAAATTAAAATTCTTAATAAGTATTGGGTGGAATTATAAAATTTAAAGTCTGTTGTAAAGAGAATTGTAAGAGCTTTCAAAAGAAATATTACTCAACCTCCAATGCCATTTAAATATTTTGGGGTGATGCTGACCCTTGCTTGGGGGTGAAAGCGGCTGAGTCAAAAATGCCAGCAAAAAAATGTCCCCCTTTCGACGGGTCTGAGCGTTTTTCTACAATCTTAACGCAGTTCCTGAAAATGGCTCTGTTTCGTTTTCATTTGGCCACCCTGCATTGGTTGGCGTAGAACAGAAGTTTTGTACTTAATTCTTTAATAACTAAGAGTTTTCATGTCAGTTTTATTTTTGGAAAACATAATTGGCTATAGCCTCGAAAAAGAGGATGGTCTTAGCTTCCTTAGGTCCATAAATACGTACCTATATAGTTTCTCATTTTATTCTAAAAAAAAAAAACAACAAAATAATGTCAAATCATACTGAGGACACCACCGACATCTTTGCAAGAATTAAGATTTAGACCACGATGTCTCGGACTTCATTCTCTAGAAAAATTTAACGACGAAAACTGCATATCTACATTTTGATTTGATTCAGAGATGGAGTGCTTTTAATTTTTAGCCGTCTTTTATGGCGTGTAGTAACTTCTTTGTTTGTGAAAACTTTTGGGCTTTTCAAAATGATATGATACCATACATGATATATAGTTTTATCAATTTCACATGGAAACACCTTTGTAAAAAACGCATTTTAATTGTCTGATTTTGAAAATTGATTATTTTTTCCCAATCTTTTGCATTTTGAATCCCCTCAATTGAGCTTATACGAAAAATACCAACTAAAAAATACTAAAAAATATAAAATTAAATTAATGTGCTGTATCATTTTAAGTAATTTATGGAATAATAAATAAACAAATAAAATGTTCATTAATTCCCTGTTTTTAACTATCGGATTTCTTACTATGATGTATACTTAAAAGTACACAAAGTACGTCCAACTAGCAGATAAGAACGAAGGATAATAACTGATGCCTGCAGGGAAATTACTAACCCAGCAGCAAAAAAAAAACAAATGAATAGAACAAAATGGAACTTGAAAAAAACTTTAAATTTAGACTGCAATTTTAATTTTCATCGTTCATAGTTATTTTTATTATTTATGGCTGTAAGGCTGTATGGCTGTAAATGGTTAATTCATTAAAATTAAATTGTTTATTTTGAACAATAAAATGAGCTAATTAGTAAATAATAATTTTATAAATTTATTAATGAATTATTCACATATTACTTACTCCGTTTAAGAATGACAGATATATAAAAACGATTAATATTAATTTTACAGTCAGAAATTAAAATTTTTTCTCGAAATTTGGCACAAACTCAATTGAGGGTGTGTAGAATCCAGTGGCGTAATCAAAATTTAAATTAAAAAAAATGCCAATCAATTTTTGTTAAATTGGATAATGCACAAATATAATAAGTAAGTTTTGGATAAATGAAAATAAATTTAAATGTTGTCACAATTTTTTAAGGTCTATCTTAAAACAAAATTAAATTAAATGGGGCAGTCAATATCTCTTAAAAGGCCCAGACTGTAGATAATATAAAATCTTTTAATGTGTCGCTAATAAAAGTATTTTTTTTAATTCAATTTCATTATATTGTCTCACAGTCAATTGTACCATGGATGTATCTCATGTACTGTTGACAAAAATAAGCATAGCACACTTAATTAATGATTTAAAGTCCCGCTTGTATTGGTTACTCAAACACGTGACCGAATAATATACATCATTTGATTTATACAGAATCATATATAAAGACATTTATGTTGATTAATATTAGATTTATCTATCGGGACTGTATCATTAGGATTAAAATTCTGTGAAACATAGTTACGTGTTCAAGTCACATCTTGCATCGGACATCTCGCGTCTAGGAATTGCACAGATTTTTTAGAATCTCTCTGTCACCTGGTAACATTTCTTCATTTGGACGTGTTAGGATGTTATTCGTTTGCAAAAACTACTAAAGCAATTGCAGAAAGTCCAGTTTAAGTTGGCGTTATCAATAAATTCTAGTACGGTAGTGGAGCTGGTACCCACCGCAAAATAAATGGGTTAGTTTAACAGTACAGGGGTAACAGTGGTTTTAAAAAAACTTGACTTTGAACTTGCTACAAACAAAAGTAGTAATTACGTATATCGGTGATTATCACAACTGTGTTTGCTATTGTTTCAATTTAGAAACACTTTACAGTTCATAATTCATATTAGACAAAACAGAGACTGAAGTGTAGGGTTTATATAGGGAAATAACTTTTATACTATTAACAGTCGATGTTTCCATAATTTTAAGAAAAAATGTTGATTACAACCAAAGATTAGGTATAATAATCTTTGATTCCAATCATATATTCAAAATTTTGTCATTTTCTAAAAAAATAATTGTATAGTTAAAAATATCTTAATTTATTGAAACGTAAAATTATGATGATTAAAATTTTAGGCAAAATTAAACTAAATATATACTTAAAGAGCATATTTTTATTTATTTAAATGCAATTATATATCGTTGGAAATTCGATGCCAGTGGAAGATTCCGCACTGCGAGGCAACTTTATTATTTCGTATTGACATTAACGTTTATAAAAATTAAATATTAGAACATTGGAAATGTTTTTTTGTGGAATTTTCTACAACAGCTAGGATTGTAGATGACGAAGAAATGGTTATATAATAATGAAAATTGAAAGTTCAAAACATCAGATCAAAGAATCAGATTTTCCCAATGGACTGTGCATAGAGGTTACTTTATCCTTATCATGTACAAAGAGGACAAACACCTCCAATGACTTCTTACTGGATGAAATCTTTATGAATGGTTTATTTTTCAAGACACATTTTGTTTTTATAATTCCCGTTCCACACGAAATAGAATATCAAACTTTCTTAATTTTCACTCTGCAGATAAAAATCAACATGCAACAACAAAAAAAGTTGCAACATGAATTTTCCATGGGCTGGAGTAATAGGAAACTATTTGTTTTACAACGATTTCATGAAGGAATATTTACCCTTTTAAAGAAATAACTTTCCCAATTTATTTCAAAAGGTTCAACAACAACAATTTTGAAAACAATTGTATAGCAAAAAATAGCCCCGAATACTGTGACACTTCAGGTCCTGGTATTTGTTGGGCCTTTTGGGGAACACCGAAGTTAGGAATCAAAATGCCCTTCGAGATTCAGGAAAATTGGCTAATACAATGGCTTGAATGGTGGTGATTTTAAACATTTATATCATAAGCAAATATAATATATCATAATAAGAAAATATAGTAGATTTGTGGATATGACATGAATGAATGTGTTCAAAAAACTGTTGTGGTATTAGTGTTAGTTATAGCACGATATTTCTGGCGCGTTTGTAATAATATGTCAAATTTTATTTGCTAAATCTAATAGATCTAATCTAGATAGAATAGAATTTGGAATTTTCTGAACTAATTTTCTCGAAAACAGTGAAGTTTTGTATACATGGTGATTCACAACTTATCCAAAAAAATTTGGGAATTGATGCGTCATGAAAAATGGAGTCAATATCTTTAAAAAAATTGTAAAATCCTTATAGTTTCCGAGTAAGAAATTATAATATATAAGTTATAATATTTTCAATCTTTACATTGCTGGGCTACTGTAGTCTCTAGCGTCATTCGCCCACGTGACCCCAGACGACTCCGAATACTGAAATCCGATTTTAGTATTATCGTTGTTGCGATAATGTTTACATGCAATTCTTCAATTATCAAAAATGGCTTACTTGTATAGCAATTGATGGATACCGTTTTACTTTATTGGCAGGTATATAATAAAATAGGTGTTATAAAATTGTATTTATTTTTTTCTTTAGGAAAGAAATTCTTTAAATTTTTTGACCGTTTCAGTGCCATACAGAAGTGTATTTTTTAAATCATTTTCGAACTGCCCTTTTTGATTTTTTTTTTTCACAAATTGTATTTGTAACGAAAAATTTTTAATGTACATTAATTTTTTTTTGGATAAGTTGCAAGCTGCAATGGTTAAAGTAATACAAAGAACCAACTCCTGAATTTACAAAATTATTTTCCCAACACTTTACTTAAAGATATAACTGTGGTATATATTAGTCCGGTCAAATTAGACCAAAAAATAAGAGTGAAGGTACATAAATTTACAACAAGCTGAAAGTGAGTAAAATTGTTTAAAACATAATTAAAAATAACATTAAAATTCCTCATCGTTCCGGTACTCGGAAAAAAATTTACTCGAGGTCAAAAAAATGGGTTTTTTCGCGATTTACAGCTAAACGGTAAGTTTTATCATAAAATTACTTCTGACAAAAATTGTAGATCATAATACTTTTTTCCTAAGAGCCACCGTTTCTGAGATATAACGATTCAAAAAGTTCAAATTTGTAAACGTCATAATATGCATTTATGACTTTACTCCCACCTGCGCCGGAAAAACTGCTAAACACAATTTTTTGCAACTGTAAAAAGGGATGCAGTGCTAAATGTGGTTGCAAAAAAGTTGGACTGTTTTGTTCTCTGGCATGTACAAATTGTCAAGGCCGGTCGTGTTCTAATGTTGAATCAACAACAGTAGAGGATTCGTTTGATACCAACGAGGAGACATACGATACATCACTATTGACGCAATTTACTTACACTCAGAATGAAGAAGAATAAGAAGAAGAAGAAGAAGAAGAAAAAGAAGAAGAAGATCAAGAAGAAGTATTTGAAGGTTATGAATCAGACGAATAAATTCCTTTACTTTTTTTTAATTTCCATCGCTTTTATCATTTCCAACCCTTGCTAATATCTGTTATTATGCAATAGTTTCAAACTAAACAGAATCACAACAGACCTGTGGAATAGGCCTACTGGGGAAACTACGTTAAAAAAAAGAAAACGCGCTAAGTATACTACCTCATAGGTGGCGTGGAAACGTGTGCATATTATGACGATTACAACTTTTACAACTTTTTGAATCGCTATATCTCAGAATCGGTGGCTCTTAGGAAAAAAAGTATTGATACATTTTTTATAGATAATTTTATGTTCTACAGATTTTGTAGGAAGTAATTTTATGATAAAACTTACCGTTTAGCTGAAAATCGTGAAAAACCCATTTTTCTGACTTTTGACCTCGAGTAATTTTTTTTCCGAGTACCGGAACGATGAGGAATTTTAATATGTTATTTTTAATTATGTTTTGAACAATTTTACTCACTTTCAGCTTGTTGTAAATATATGTATCTTTGAATGTCTAGATTGACCGGACTAATATTACGATAGGAAAAAATGACAAGAGCAAACAAATATCACCTGATATTTATTTTATATAATTCGAGATTAGTAACTGTTGTATTCCAAGTTTCGAGTGGATTCCAAATTTTCTGTTAACTTTCTAATAGGAATTTTAATTCAAAATATGTATTCCAGTTAAGTTATTTTTATTTCAGAATATATATCTGTAATTGTATTTTAGAAAACATCAAATAAGAATTCAAGTATTTNCATCGAAATAGATAACAAATTATGATTTCTCGTATACAAAAACATCTACCCCTAAATTTTCACGTTCATACACTCAAAAATATTATAATTATTACGAAAATTCAATTTTTAAGATCCAACTTTGACACCCTGTATCTTTTTTGTTATCAACATTTTATTGAGGCATATTGGCTTCAATCGTAATATTTTGAAGTAAAAAATCTAGTATGTCTCTATGGACCATTACTTACGGACCACCCTGTATATCTGTAATTGTATTTTAGAAAACATCAAATAAGAATTCAAGTATTTTAGAAAATATGTATTTCAAATTAAGTTTTAAAAATGTTGTACGATTTTATGATAAAACTCACCGTTTAGCTGAAAATCGTGAAAAACCCATTTTTCTGACTTTTGACCTCGAGTAATTTTTTTTCCGAGTACCGGAACGATGAGGAATTTTAATATGTTATTTTTAATTATGTTTTGAACAACTTTACTCACTTTCAGCTTGTAAATTTATGTATCTTTGAATGTCTAGATTGACCGGACTAATATTACGATAGGAAAAAATGACAAGAGCAAACAAATATCACCTGATATTTATTTTATATAATTCGAGATTAGTAACTGTTGTATTCCAAGTTTCGAGTGGATTCCAAATTTTCTGTTAACTTTCTAATAGGAATTTTAATTCAAAATATGTATTCCAGTTAAGTTATTTTTATTTCAGAATATATATCTGTAATTGTATTTTAGAAAACATCAAATAAGAATTCAAGTATTTTAGAAAATATGTATTTCAAATTAAGTTTTAAAAATGTTGTACGTTAATAAATATGATGCGAATGTACATTATCATTGATATCTCTATTCCACAATGACGACTTCATACAATACAATAATTGATAAATGTCGGACACTATAATAATTTATTTCTGTCAGAAATAACTTGATATTTTTTGAAAAGTAATGTTGTTTTCTGAAATCGGATTTACAAACTCTGAAATAATATTTTGAGAAGCGGAACTGATTAAAATGAAATTAAATTTATAAAAATAAAATTGAAATGACGCTTTCTGAAATTAAATTTAACGTTTCTGAAAAATTTGCTACGTAAAAGGTGTAGAAATTAGTGTTTATCAATTTCTATTGAGTCATGGAATATAATGTCACTATACAGCCATGCAAAACCTAGGTCATACAATATAATTAAACGACTTTGACTGAAACGTTCTTTCATGCCTAAGCATCACAGTAAAGTAAAATTAATTTTATAAGAACTAACGTTAAACAATAAAAATGTCGTTGACCACTTGTCAGTCCAGAAAATATTACACAGTCACTTCTTCTTTGTAAACTCGTCCCAATAAAATATTTCTATAGCTGCGAGACGCAAAAAGGGGTATGCAATCCGTGTCCGATGTTAGTACCTGTAGCAATAAATGTTTGCAACCTGTTCTCTACGAAAAACAATTGTAAAAAGAGCGGCGAATGTTAAAATTGGAAGGTATCTTTGTTCCCAAATTGTCGTCAATTTTCTTAATGGTAATCCTTTATTTACTTTCGGGCATTAAATAAGCTTAACACGTAAACTTATTTTATTTCTGGCTTAGTCTAAGGAAGAAAATATATAATTTTTTATTGTCATCTTTTAATTAATTGAATTCGAAACATTAGTGAAATTTTGAACCGACCTTACGAGGTTCTCGGATATCGGCTCTGGTGTTTGGTTCTGGGATGGACCTGGCTCTGAGGTCTACTTCGATTCGAAAAGTGATTGAATTTTGAAGAGCGTTCCATATGATACTAGATCTCCAAGTTGACTTGAAACTTTATTATTTTTGTATGTTTATTTAGCTTTGATTTGGTTATTTATTTTTTACTGTCAACTTCAATTATTTTTTATATCAAGAGTGAGAACAACTTTTCGCTTTTAATTAAGTTTGACAGTTTAAGTAAGTACTACAGAATCAAATTCTATTAAAAAAACTGTAAGCCATCTAACAAGAAAAAGTTTTTCTATATATTTGTAACTGAAGAATAAAGTTTCTGTATTTCATTCCAAGACACTGTAAAATGTATAAACTTAAAAGTAATTTCCGAAAGAATCTATATTTAACTCTATTTTGTTTAGGAATTAGTTTTGATTATTTCGTTCGTATTGTTGCCAATGAACAAAATTACAGTCAGTGATTTGGCACTTTTATTTGTACCGAAGTCTCAGTTATGGTTTCTTTATTAATAGATTGAAATTAAGACATATTCAGTGTAGATTTATATCAGTTACTGGCGCCCTAGTGTTCAGTCCGGTTTAAATTAAAAAATACTATTGATTTAGATACGTTGTTGTTGAGTTTTGAATTGTTGGGTATCTAGCGGTATTCCTTTATACCACGTAGAATTCAAATTTAGCTATATATGTACTATATACACAGGGTGTAAGTTTAAGTGTGGATCAGTTTTTTTAGGGACAATAGTACCTACGTGTTCCTCTGATCACGGATCTGAAATATATTTTTTAATCAAATAAATAGTCGAGATATAATTAGTTAGTAGTTAAAATGCACGCCACTGGGCGGCGTAAACCGGGGCACCCGGAATTTGTGTGTGAAGTTGTATTAGTGCACTATCAATGTTGCCAGTTGTTTTTAAATCGATCTACATTATGGGCTGTGGCAATGAAAAATAATTTAGAAAAACAGATTGCATTTGTATAACTTAGCAAGGTGATACTTTAAAGTCACCACATTTTTTGATATCACTATGATTGAATCGAAAAAACAAACATTTTTACATGATTTATTAAATATTAACTAATAATTCTTTTTAATCAACTGTTAGACAACAAAACTAATTAAATATAATTTTGTGAAAACAGATTAATTTAATATTACAAAGACCTGTTATTTTAACGCCACCATATTTTTTTTTTGACGTTAATGTGGACAAAGTGCCGAACACTAAAAAATCGCTGTTCTGTTGCGGTATGCTTTTGAAGGCGGATAAGTCGCCTGTTCTCACACCTGATCTGAATGGCAGGAATGGCTGAAAACTCTACTGTCTCATTTGGTTACGTATTTGTTTAGTCTTCGGTTTTATTGGTTTGAGAAAGGTTGTACATAAAGTGACTTTATGTCGTGTAAGTGTATAATCTTATAAAGTTTATAAAGTTATTTATTTCATTATTCAGTGACGATACAGTAAAATTTTGTGTTTTAATTTGTTGTTTTTGTACATCATGAAAGAACATTATACGAATCAAGAAAGTTGATATCAGATAGATTACGCCGACTACTATAAGTGCCGAAAAAGAAAATGTTTGTCGGACTGGTTCAATATTTAAGAAACTATACAGGGTGTGGCGTGTATAATCTATAAAAATTAAACTACAGCTTCCTAACTATATTTGTAATAGAACAGTTATAGACAAAAACGTTCTATTTTTGCGTTTTTTTTTTCGTAAATTAAAGTTCAATTATGGATCAAAATATTTTCTCTGGAACGGTCCTGGCCGTGTGCTGTACGATGAGTTGCGTGCTGTAGACCAGCCGCGTAAACAAATCGTCGTTAAAAGATAGAAAGATACTTATTAATTTTTGGAGAATTTTTCAATGCAAAAGTACAAACTAAGAAAAATAGGTATTAAAAAAAAACTGATATTTTCTAATTATAATAATTAATAGTAATTACTATCTTAAGTGCATTGTTGTTACTGCAAGAGTTCGCAAACAAAACCACATCCGTAAGCATCTGTAGTTGTCAACAGCGTGCACTAAACAAACTCCATTAAAATATGGAACAAAATGAAATAAAACTTACCATTTCTAAAGAAAATGTTGAAATTGATCCCCCTCAGCGCGGACACAGACATGGCACCGACGCACCCAATTTTGGCGAATATTTTCTAAAATTCCAGGTATTCCCCTAATTGTGTCAGCAGCTTCGAGTATACGGTTTTGCAATTCTTCCACCGTAGCAATTGGAGTATTGTAAACCAATGACTTCAAGTGACTCCAAAGATAAAAGTCCATTGGAGTTAGATCGGGTGACTGAGGTGGCCAGGCACAGGATCAAAGCGTCCAATCCATCGCTGAGGAAACATTTCATTCAAAAGTGTCGTTACTACTCGAGTACTGTGTGGAGGAGCCCCGTCTTGAAGATAAAACATGCGTGCCCGAACTTGTAATGTCACATCGTCCAATAATCCAAGCAACCGGTTCTCCAAAAAGTCAGCATATGTTGATCCATTTAGTCGTTCTTCAAAGAAATAGGGACCCACAAGTACATCGCCTATTATGCCAGCCAAAACATTTACAGAGAACTGATGTTGAAAATGAGCTTTCCTAATCATGTGAGGATTTTCATCGGCCCATATGTGCATATTATGGAAATTCACTTCATCACGGGTAAATGTCGCATCATCTGTTACACAAACATAAGCAGGAAAGTCTACTTGATTGGCGCATTACCGTAAAAACCATCTGCAAAAATGCATTCGTTGATCACAATCCGGGGGTAAAATCTGTTGAACTGATTGCAGGTGCAGGGGTGTCACAGCTGGCGCCTTAAGATGCGATGTACGGTACAAGATGAGGTTCCTACTTGCTGTGTGAGTCGTCGAGTACTAATTGTGGGGTCTTCGTCAAGATTTTCCAACACCGCATCTTCAACATTAAGGTTCACTTGCTGACCACGTCCTTCTCCTCGAGGAATAACACTTTCCGTATCTCGCAACCGCTGAACGCACTATAGGATTGTAATTGCACATGGGGGGTGACGTTGTGGCCGTCGTTCCCGGTACAACCTAGTCGCGGCGAGCGCATTTTCTCCGGCTGCACCATACACTAACACCATATCGACACGTTCGGAAATAGTAAATGCATTGTTTCCTCGGTTCTTTGTATAATTAGTTTGTGCACAAACTAAAAAATTAAGCAAAGTAAGAAATAAGAATCTCGTTTTTAATGTAATCGGCACGTTATTATTATTTTTTACTTCTTTACAAAAATTACACTGTCACTATCGTGGAATTACAAAATGAAAACTTTTGTTTAGAATCTTTCACTTTTTAACACTGATGGGTCGATGGACGATGCTTAATATTTAAGAATTAAGTGAATAATGAAATCAATACAAATACAAAATCAGTTGACTGTACAAATTTTTTGACAATGTAACCTAACGTTTTAGTATTACTAGTATTAGATTATAATCGACTTAATTTATAAGGTTGCATCTCGGGTCATTTAAAAACATTTCCAAAGTTTTTTATAAATAACACAGAGTCGGCCTTCATTTTCGTTGAATAAATGAACTTTAATTTACAAAAAAAAAAAAACTCGAAGACAGAACTTTTTCGTATAAGAGTTTTCTATTACAAATGTCATCAGGAAGCTGTAGTTTAATTTTTATAGATTATACACGCCACACCCTGTATATGGGATCTTTGAAGAGTATCCTGGTACTCGATTTGCCAAAAAATCTTAAGTGTTACGCTAAAAATCAGATGAGTAAACAGATTATTCATGTATTTTTTTTGTATTCCATATTTGATTATTGATTACTGAGTTTCCTGCTAAGTTACTTGTTAATACTGATTCATAGTTTATCTAATTTAAAAGAAACATCCACGGCGAGTCGTGTGGAAATTAGCTTTTTAATAACTTTGCCTTTAAATATAAGATTTGACAACAATACACAGCCCAGTTCTCAACTGTGCATGCTCTACAACTAAAGTGCGCCGTAGTTCGAAGTTACACTAGCTTGTCCAGCGGCGAGGTAAAAAAATTACAACAAAATAATTAAAAAATATTAAATGATATTAACCTGCTTAGATAACAGTACTTGTGTACGATTTTAAGTAACTGTAAATTGTGAAGTTGTTATATCGAAAATCCAAATGGGAGTTATTGTAGTACTGAAAATAGTAAAATAACGTCAACATTCTAATTCAAAATAACGTTATTCTAACATTAGTGTTCTCTTACCGGGATATTACCGAGTATATTATCCACGATACTTAATTGAATTAATGAAAAATTTACCAAGAAAATATCGCAGGCGAATGTAAAAACTGACATGTAGCCTATAATTAAATAGTCACGTCAGGATGTTTGACTGACAAGAAGCAACAATACATAATTAAGAGCAAAAGACAAGACAATTTCTCACGTTCTATGCGAGGAGATGATGCATTCAAACCTTTGAGTGATTGAGGAACGGTGCTTTTCTGCCTATGATTATTAAAGTACAAAAAATATTTATTTAACGGCTTAGCTCATGTTTACCGGTTTTATAAAACTAGATTAATGTAAGCTTATCAATTTATTGCCGTGGGCGTTATCTCTGACGTCTATTAGACCCGTGTAGAGGGAACAAGAATATGTTTTTGATGGCTGATAAGGAAATAAAAAATTGTGGGCCTACTGTTCAGAATATAAATTAAACGCTGGTCATTCCATCAATCTCATCATTCTAGTAAATGTGATTTTAGTGATTTCTTTTGCGAATTAATATTTAAGTAAAGTAAAGGAAAATGAGTATATCTAAATTATTTACAATTAAATCTAAAGTTCTTCTGAACAAAATACAGTGTGAACAACGATTTTCATATAAAAATGTCAATAATTTTAGTTATTTATTGTATAAGTGTTTTAAGTAGCATTTCATCAACGCAAGAATGTTTAAACGCGAGAACGTAGTTCGAGCGTTTAATATACTTAAGTGGATAAAAGGCAATTAAAACACGAATGCAATACAACGTTTTATCCATAATCACATCACAATTATATTTGTGGAGTCAGAATTATTGGAATTTAATAAAAAAATATTCGCACGACTTGATATTGCTTACTAACTCAATGAAACGTGGTAGGTTTTGTTATACCTACTGGTATGTTGTTTATTATCAATTATTTAATAAATAGATAGATCTATCTGAATTTGGTAAAAATGCAATAAAGTAATTGTGTTCCTGTGGCTGTTTTTGAATAAGCTCAAGAAGCAATTTTCCATTTATTGCCAGCGAAATCCAGGGAACATTACGAAA
>NW_019416259.1:763940-786726 GCF_000390285.2 Anoplophora glabripennis | reverse complement strand
AAGTATTGGGCGGAATTATAAAATTTAAAGTCTGTTGTAAAGAGAATTGTAAGAGCTTTCAAAAGAAATATTACTCAATCCCCAATGCCATTTAAATATTTTGGGGTGATGCTTACCCTTGCTTGAGGGTGAATGTGGCGCAGTCAAAAACACCAGCAAAGAATTTCCCCCTTTAATCTAAAATCGACGGGTCTGAGCGTTTTTCTACAATCTTGACGCAGTTCCTGAAAATGGCTCTATTTCGTTTTCATTTGGCTACCCTGTATAGTGAACTTTAAATTATTGTAGGTTGCATTAATAATAACCCCCATTAATTAATGAGGTTTTCCAGATTTCCCTCATTCCTATACTGAATGGTGGTTATATTAGGGCTCACCAACAAGGAAATAAGACATTTTTTGTTGCAGTTACAATTTTTTATTTTTTATAATAATCCATTGGACAAACATTTCTGAGGGATAGTAGTGCGTAAATCTCTGACCATTGATTTTTTCGAACTTTTATATTTAAAATTGTATCTGCAACAAAAAAATGTTAATTATTAATAATTTTCAATTTATTCAACTAGTGCTGATTAATTTAAATTAAAAAAAAATAATATTAACTCCAAGATAATTCGTTTTTCACATAAAATGGAAGTGATGTTTTCCTTTAAAGTACAATTATTATGTACCAAATGAACTGATTAAATTTCTAAAATATTAAGTAGCGCATTGTAATTCTAGGATTCCATGTGATGATTTCCTTTAGTATCTAAGCCACTGGTAGAGAAATATTATACTGGTGTTTAAATAAACTTAGCCGTTTAGGACGTATGAATAGAAATTATTTTCCTTAAAACAATTTCAGGAATGAATGGAATGTTCTTAAAGGACTACCTTATATAATAAAATGTTACCAGCAAATATATTTCAGTAAATTTACTTTTATAAAAGTATTTGATTATTTATGAGACGTTTAAGAGATAGTCTAAATTTATATGAAACTATCAAAAAGATCAAAGGTAGTAACTTCTGAAATAAGATATATTTATAGAAAAAAAAACACTTTATTATATTATTTTAGATTTAAAAATTTCAGCATGAAATATTGATATATTTATCAAAAATAAGAACAACAATCTAGGAGAATATATTTAATTATAATAAATAACCAGAAGCCTACCACATTTGAAAGTTTATTAATAGGATCTATCCTGGATCTAAGTTTTGACTTTATGGCGGTACAAACCAATTAATGTATGTATATTTATTTTGGGAATGGAAAGTTATTCGGACGCGTTAAGCCTATACTATGCAAGATAAATACAGTATGAATTAAAACTCATTAATTTAGATTATGCATATTTTAATAAAAATTACACAAGCAAATTGGATATGGCGAAATATAAATATTTTATATGGTAAAATATCTTTAATGTAAGATTTTATCTCACCTGTCAACGGATTTAAATTTACTTCAAAGAGACAGTGGTCTTCAAATATGATTTTAATAAATCTAAATCAAAAATTAAAAGTTTTTATTTTTACCACCTTTAGTCAAAACGCTTGTTACACTCACGAATGTGATCACTCACTGTTTATGTTGTCTACTTTTTGTTGTTTGTAGAAAAATGCTAACCACTTGAGTTTTATTTAAGTGTAAAATTTATCATTCTGTGTTTATGTTGTCTATCTTTTGTAGATCGAATAATTAATAAAAATTACTGTTATTCTTGTTTGGATTTTTATTTTTTCGATTTCTGCAATAAATCTATTAATAAAGAAATTACAATGATGCTTAGTTGTTAGTGAGTCATAGTTTATAAATAATTGAGAAAAAGGACCTGCTAAGCCTTCAAAAATATTTATTTTGATTGAAAAGATATGAGACGAAATTAGCGANACGCATAATATTCATTCAAGTCAAAAACAAAAAACTAAAACTAAAAAACAGCAGCATTTGTGGAGTTATCGTTTTCCATGACCAACTCACGAATGCGTTTCTTAATCAGAAGTGCATTACGGAGTGTTAAGTCCTGAGGCACCAGTACATTATTTAATACCATAGCTGCTAAATAGGTAAATGAACATCTAAAATACTCAGTTCGATGACGCATTATTTGCAAATCATGTAAATTACGAAGCTGACGATCTGTATATTATTTACAAAAATACAGAAATGAACATAGCGCCTTTCACTGAGTCTTAATTTACCAAACTGTGAAGAAAGGGTATATATGTGACAAAACGCATGCACCAATTTTGAGTTTTTTGCAGTTTACATTTATCAGCATTTCTAAGTAAAGGACCATAAACATAATCACAATAATTTAGATGAGACAAAACTAAAGATTCAACCAATACTAATTTAATGTCAGAACTCAAATAACGTTTTAAAGGCGCTATTTGCTTAAAGGAGATGAACGCCTTCTTACATAATTCGCTAACATGTTGTGAGAATTTCAGGTCATTTTCAAATACAAGACCCAGATTCTTTACTGAACTACAGTTTTCCAAAGGACAATTATCCATATAAACAGCAAAATCCCCCAACTGTCTAGTTTTTTAATAAGTACGGATAACCAGGTTTTTAAATTTATTTGGGTTAAGCATTAGAGCATTTTTATCGCAGAACTCTTTAATCCGATGCAAGTCAGAATTAATAAGGTCAACAGCAGTTTGTTTATTTGTCAATTTCGAAGCTGTACAAAATTTGTAAGTCATCTGCATACATGTGCAAGGTGCACTACTGACGACACAAAGTCCGCAGTACATATACTAAAAAGTAAAGTCCCCAGGACAGAGCCTTGTGGCAGTCCAGATTTTATTATTCTAGGATCAGAAAATAAAGAACCATTTTCAGTTTTAATTCTAATAAGTTGCATTCTGTCTTTAATATAGGAATAAAACCAATCATGACATTTATTATGAATTCCATAGAAAAATAGTTTGGCCAATAGGCAGCGAAAATCTATTGAGTCAAATGCTTTCGACATATCTAAAAGCGTGAAGCTTAAAACCCTAGAAGAGTCGATAGCCTGTAAAGCTTCATCAACCACAGCCACAAGTACCGTTCCTGTACTAAAATTTTTACGAAATCCTGATTGGTTAGAAGGTAGAACATTATTAGAATTAAAGTGAGTGATGAGCTGATTATAAATAACCAGCTCCGCAATTTTAAGGGGAACTGACAACAAACTAATAGGTCGGAAATCTGCAAAATCTTTAGCATGCGATTTCTTAGGAATAGGGGTAACAATTGATGTTTTCCATTGATATGGAACAACTCCAGATTCAAAAGAATAAATAATTAATTATATGTGTAAGAGGAAAAGCAATCACAGGTGTACATATTTGTAACATACTACCAGAAATACCATCAAACCCAGTATTATGCAGTTTTTGTTTATAAATCAAACTTTCAATTTCATTAATAGAAACAGGTGAATATTCAAAGATGCTAGTTGACGAAGCAGAGGCGTAAAAACATTGGACATACCCGTCATTAGCCGTAGTATTAGGGATGGAGTCCAGAAAATAATTGTTAATAGCATCTGGATCCATAATATTTTTTGAGATAGCACTAACATTCTTATAACAAATAAGATCACTCTTTTTCAGTTCACTCCAGAGCATTTTAGCATCATTCTTTATAAAACTGAAGCCCTGACGATAAAAGATAAATCTATTAATAAAAAAGTTACAATGGTGCTTAGTTGTTAGTGAACCATAGCTTATGAATAATTGAGAAAAAGGACCTGCTAAGCCTTCAAAAATATTTATTTTGATTGAAAAGATATGAGACGAAATTAGCGACTAACAGTGTAAACGTGTTATTTTATATAATAAAAAATATTTATGTATTTTATAAAGATGTCGTTCTTAATTGGCTTCATATTAAATACATTTACACGTAAAAGTAATAACTATAAATAAGATATTTACATATTTATCCAATCAGGTTAATTGCAACTGGAGGTTGATAGTCCACGAATTTATGCATAAATCGAAAATCTTTATCAGGAAATTAATTGAAGGGTTTATATGTACCTACATGTATTTAATATCCAGGTACACAAGAATGAGATGTGACACAACTTTCAACAGTTACTTAAGAAGAGCTGAAGATATAGAGTTCATATTTGGTACAATGTAGTTCTCTTGTTATTAGTTATTACCTCTATGAAAAATTTGAATAACGTCTCAGTGGCGGAGCAGTAGGAGGGATTTGAGGAGTATTAACTTCGACAAAAAGCTATATAATTTGTAATCAAATTTCAAAAGATTCATTTCAATTCAAAGGGAATGTAGCATATACTCATATATTTTACATGTAGCTAAAGCTATCTTCATATTTAACACAAGTACAATTTTAGCTTATAACATCGGTGATTCATCCTTTTCGCGTTTGTATTACAATTTATATTTAAGATTACTTTACGAAATTTGCTTACATTTGACAAACATGTATAGATATTCGGGTAAATTCACACTTCTCGACTATTCGACTATTCTGACTATTCTCGACTATTATGATATCCCAATCCATTGGAGCCGGCTTAATGAGAACAGTTAAATAATATTTAGGTGCCTTTTATGTATTATTACATTTTTATATCCAACATTTCTAATTATTGGTCTATAGCAAATGTTATCAGGACTATATGGTTAAATATTATCTTAATCAAGTAAAAGTATGGAAGAGGCTTTTTGCAGATAGAAAAATAAGAAGACTAGAGTTCTGTTAAACTAGCACCGACTTTATAATAGATTTTTATTAGAATTTTGTATAAGGCGATATTTATGGGATTGGTTATGCGTTTAGTACATCATCTTTAATCATATTGGCTGATTTACTATGGAGAAAACGAGGAAGATCAAAATTACTCCATCCGCGCTAATTGATATTACGTGTGTTTACGTCACTCGGCCATGATTAGTACCACATAGTGGAAAGGTGTTTCTTTATTAGTCTACCTATGGAATACTTTTCTTCTTCTTTTGTAGTGGTTGGTCCTAATAAGTCTCATGGCACCGTGGCCTAATTAGGCCTATTGTGCGTCCCACTAGTACTTTTGTCCTTTTGACAAAGACCAAAAGCTTCCTTGCTGACACTTCTCTCAGTTCCTTGGGTTCCAAATAGGGTCTCTCCACGAGCGTCATTCTACGACGTGAAGCCTGAAGAGAAGTTTCATCCGCCGAGTCACAGCCTCAGCAGACCGGACTGTCTACAAGGTTTAGCTTATGTAGATGTTTCCTAAAGTGACAGTGCCCTGTTAATCGTTTGCTCTTTCCTTCGAAGGATACTACATGAGCTCCTTAGAATGGCTATGTACTGGCCTTGATCGCGATCCAGTATTTCCTATGTTCTGTCTCGGTCCATTTGCCCAGAGCCCGCCTGACCACACTGGGAGATGTATCACAGAAAGGCTCCGGCCCAATGAACTCTGTCTCGGATCCCTTCCTAGCAAGTTCATCCGCTTTCTCGTTCCCATAAATGCCTTTGTGCTCTGGCACCCAACACAAAGGAATACTAGTACAATCCATAATCCCAGAACAGATATGACATGTTTTCTGAGGATTTTTTCGGGTCACTTTACTTACCCACGGCTCGATTGCAAGGCGAAATTCCGTCACTCGACGGATACGACTTAGATAATTTCTTATCTGGTTAGCTGCATCCTAAATTCTTTCAAGTAACTGCTAACAGGTAGTAATTTCAACATGGTAGACAAGCTGCTTCATATGTCCCGATAAATAACAGTCCAAAGGATTTAGATCAGAGCCTGAAGACATTGAAGAGTTGTCAATGACAGCATCTATTATATCTTCTTCATTTTGTACGTTCACTTCAGTAGGACGAATGGCTTTTTTTTGGAGTGGGGTTACCTTTTCTCGATGTCTACAAAATGATGCACTAAAGACTGTGTGGGCAGGTTGATGTCTATTTGTATTCTCGGGCTGCTTGTCTGGCGTTCGCATTGGAATACAAAGACAATATCTGCATATTCTTCAGTTGTAAATAAATGCATTTTAACGCTAATTGTAAGTGTAAAATGAATAAACCAAATGACACAAACAATAATTATTGTTATAGTAACCAACATTTTTATCAGGCTAGTTTGATTGAAATATGAAATTATATTTTTTTAAATGCTTGTAACTTCTAAATAAAAAAGCAAATAGGACCTATGTTCATATAAGAAATACTTGAATTTAACCCAGCTACCATCTGTCAAAGTTTGTCATAGAGCTTGTAGAACACCTTGTATAATATTAGCGATTTGGCTATAGTCACTGATTGTGTTATGTAAATGAATATATAAAGTTGTTTAGTGAGAAAACATCTTTATGTTTTAGTCTTTGTCTTAAAAGTTTAAGTATAATTTTGCTATAGAGGAAATTTTTTCAAAATATATTATGCTGTTTGTACATTTCTGTACAATTTTTTACTAATTTCCTTTTGAAATGAAATATCCAGGTTAAGATTATTAGTTGGTATAAAAGATATTTGTTTCATCTTGTAATACAGTTTTTTGTTTTATGGAAACGTTACAAAAAAGACTAAGAAACTACGATTTTCACATTTTACAGTTATATTTGGCTATAAAATTTAGTAATTCTGGAAGGTATGGCAAAAAGAAATCACTTGGCGCCATTATAAATATAATTATTTTTTTTATTCTGATAACTTCTCTACCCACTCCCGACCTCAGAATTGTTAGCCGGACATACTTTTATTGTTATATAACGCCAAAGATAACAACAAAATAACTGTCTTTCTAATACTAACCGAGACATTTGCAAGAAAATTTTAGTCAAATGTTCTGTATCGTCAAAGACGCAAATTACACGAACCTTAGATAATAACTTTATGAATAGATTTACATAACTCTGAGGTTTATTACGCAGTCCAGGAAATTACCGACAAGTAATTCAAATTCATTGCAGTTTTACGGTGATATATTCGCATGCATTGCTCGAAAATCTTGGGATCTTCTAAACGATATCGCTTACACGCGACGCCGTGGTAATAGACTTTTCGGTTTTGTTCTATTTTCGATCAAATTGCCGAGTTATATCGATTCGCAGTCTCTTTATTTCCAAGTTCGCACATGGCGAGGCTGTAAAAGCGATCATATTTAAATCGTTTAGCGGTCGAACGTTGCTTTAACGAATACAAATGGTTCTTTTATTTTGCATTCAATAATCCTGGAGATAAATTGTGAAAGAGAGAAAAGACTGACGAAAACGATAGCTGGAGGATATTCTATATATAGGGTTATGTACTCGGTAATCATTACTTTGAATCACGAACAATTCGTTTGAGAATACTTAAAAATATTTCTGAATGAGTATGATAAGTAACATATTAACGAATATTATATATTTGAGGAAGAAATGCAAAGGAAATAATGCAAAAAAGGCAGGATGTTATTATTAACAACTTTGAAAAGTAGAAGCAAATGCTTGTTAAGCTTTAATACAAGAAATCAACTTATCCTATGCATGGTTGATAAGAAAAAAAAAACAACAAAAAGATAAAAATAAAGAACAAAAATAAATGTCAAGAATTACACAGTAAAAAAAAATATGCATGCATATTCTCGAAAAATATCATCCAGTTTGTCGATTAAGTTGGTCATCCAGTCTGTTTTTGGAAGTATTAAGAGATGGTGCCTAAACCACATAATCTAGCAGGTCGAAAATTCTGTTGGGTAAAAAATGATGTCTGTTGTGGGTGTGGAAATTTTCTTTCTTAAGTTTGAAGGAGTTACATCTAAGTCTAAGACGAAAATCAGTGTTTAGTTGAAATATTCTATAAGTTGTTATGAAGTCACCACGACTACGTCGCAGCACTTCCAATGACTGAAAACGGAGGCGCATAAGACGTTCTTAATATGTAATGTATAGTTTTGTAGCACGCCTTCAAAGGGTTTATATAACATGTTGATCGTGAGGTCACAGAAATATTTCATATCATGAAAATTAATTGACTTCACTTTTTCACAACTTTAGTAACATGTGCACTCCAAGATAGAGACTGTGTTATAACAACTCCGAGATCATTTTAATGTGCCACACTCGGTAGTTCGATTCCATTGTTATAAGTATGCTAATATAGGTTTGGTTATGGACAGCATTTTTCCGGGATTAAGTGGCAGCAACCATTCAGAACACTAGCTTATAATCATATCAAGATCATTTATTTTGTAGCAGCGAAGAAATCGAGGAAAACAGTTTAAGGTCATCTGCATAACGTGACACTTGAGACTTGCAGTTATTGGTAAGGTCAGACACGTATATTAGAAATAAAATTGATCCAAGGACTGAACCCTGCGGCACACCGCTTAATACATTCCGTTTTTCAGAGAAACTGTTAGCAACACGAACCGTAAATTGACGATCCTCTAGAAAATACTTGATCCAGTTTAACAGTTTGTTTAACAGTTTACCATGTTATCGAAGTCTAACTCATAATTTAGAAGACTGTTGCTTAGATTATTTTAGATCCAAAAATCTCATTAACTCTATGGTTTTATTCCATTAGTTTCTAAGATGCATAAATTGAAATTTCACTTTTACTCAAATATCTCGGTATATCTATATTTGATGAAAGAACTGGCAATTAAACTAAATCAACGAATCAGTATTCAAATTTCTTAAATAATACCTGAACTGCTGATAGATTGTACCATTAACAGTTTATTTATCAAATTATTACGATTTAGTTGAATCGAGTTGAATGCGAGATCTAATTAAATCCAGATTAATCGACTATATCGTAATTTCTGAGCTACTGCCATTAACCTTCCTAGCTATATTATAAATAATATATGTCATAACTTTAGGAGTTTGTCCAGATGTGTTTTTTTATAAACACTAATTCAAATTCGGTACCATTTTAATTTAATTTTGGCACATTTTATTTCAAAAGAATTATTTATTAGCACTTTAAGTTCTTATTCTCCTTCTTCTTCTAGTGGCCGGTGCGTCTCACTGCTCAATCCTATTCAGCAATTAATTTTGTCCTTTTCACAAAGTCCAAAACTTTCCTTGCCGACATTTCTCTCCGCTCCTTAGGTTCCAGATAAGGTTTTCATCATTCTACTACGTGCAAATCGTGCCCAGGTTATGCAGAAAGGTTTCATCAGCCGAGTCATATTCTCGGTAGACCGGACTGTCTACAAGCTTTAACTTATGTAGATGTTCCCTAAAGAAACAGTATCCCGTTATAAGTCCCGTCACTTTCCTGAGTCGAATTTTATTCAAGTTTAGCAACGTATTCGTTCTTTTCTTCAAAGAACACTCCATAAGTTCCTTCGCATGGCTTTGCCCTGGCCTTCAAGCCTAGTATTTTTTGTATGTTGACTCAGTCCATTTGGCTAGATCCCCCTGATCACAGTGAGAGATGCATGTGCCACAGAGGACCTCTGGTCAAATTAACTCTGTTAGGTAGTCAAATTCGTTTTAGAAACTGTTAAAATTTAGAATTTCTTAATTTGTTCTGTCCTGTAAATTCAATACATTTTCGATATGTCTGACATAATTATATTAACAAATGTGCCTTACTTGCAACAAAAACGAAATAATGCTTTATGGAATTTAGAAATTTGTAATCAAATGTTCTTTTACAAAAATTATTGGAAATAATCATCATTTTTACCAGTACATAATTTACTCGAGAAAATTTACAGTGTGTGACCCAACACTGATGGTTGGTCGTGATCACAGGAAAAAGGAAAGAGAAATAGGAAACCACGAGCGGGGATCTTTAAGACACGACGACATGCATTTCAATTAAGAATTTAAAATTCCATTTTGGTAATTAAACCATCACAAGACGTCATCGAAATTATTTTTTTCTATTTCATAAATATTTTGTTAGGTACATGAAGTGTTCTTATTAGCAAATCGAGTATGCACTGACTCAATCAGCTTTGCTGTGGAAAACAAGATAATTTCAATGTTACATTCATTACTGGCATATTTTAATTATTTTTTGTGCAAATTTACTATTCATTAAATTAACTCTTATTGAAAAAGTATATATGATTTTGATTTTTGGGGAATCTAGGAAAGGTTCGAAATTAGCTGTGAAGCATTATAGAGACAAACGATTTATGACAATAATTAATATAAGACTTGGTCGAACTAGTGTTTGCTCTATACATATCAATTTATATCTTTTCAATAGTAAAAGATATCGAAACACCCTTTTATACAAGTTGTTGAGAAAAAATAGAACTCCACATGATGATGCAATGTATACGAGAAATTAGGAACAATGATTTCTATGACGTCGTATCCTTAAAGCGGCAGTTTCTAAAATAGAATATAAAGACAAATACTTATATTAACGTGCTATTTCCTTTTTGTTCTTCCCACTTTCCTGTAAAGGCGGTCAAACATCAGTTCTAGATTACTCTGTACAGCGTCATAATTGGGCCGATTTTGTTAAAGATTTACGGAACATGAGAAAAAAATAGTTAAATATTTAATTTGAACTCTACATATCTGAGGTTAGTGCTCAGTAATATACCGTATCTTGAATAATATCAATTATTTGTTTAAATTATTTAGTAGTAAGTAGACTTTAATTAATTAGTGCAAAGCACAATACGAGGGTTGTCTTTTATATTTTAAGAATTCTGGTGCTGCCATCTAACAACCGACGTCGCTATCATAAAGTTCGATTTTTTGCCATATATTTACTCAGAATGCTTTGACGTCCAGGTGCTATTTGAGTTGTTTACAGTTACTTCAAAAATTCATCTCGGCCAAAGAATGGAATTAAGTCGTGAACATTTTCGTGCTATTATTTTTCACAACATTCGACGTGGATTATCCTAACAGTGCGTTGATGAACTTAATTCGACTTTTGACGATGAATCACCTTCAATGTCCAATATCGGTTGTTATTCCAGAAAACGTTGATGCTGCGCGTAAACTAATATTGCTAGATGTGACCTATCGTGATTGAGACCACTATACATTCAATATTGCATGAATAGTTGACCGCCAAAAAAATTGGTTTCCACATAATTTGACAAACGCTTAAAAACAGGATCGTGTCGATTGGTCGAAAGAAATGTTCAAGAAATACGGGCGTGGTGCTTCAACACGCGTCTTCTATGATATCATAACATAACGAATCATGGATCTTTGCGCATGAGCCTGAAAGTAAACAGAAATCGACTATATGGGTCAAGATGAGTCAAATCCAATAAAAGTTATTAGTACAACGTCGGATGGTCAATTCTGAAAAAAAAAATAAGGAAAACCAACCGTCGAATACGCATTATTCTCCACCAGGATAATACGAGCTCTCACAGATCGGCTCAAAAAAGAGACTTTTTGAGAACTGTGTAGTATAACAACCCCGGGTTCGATCGAAAAAATATAAGTAAACGTAGTTGTGGACAAAAATATGTGATCGTCAAAAGGAATACCTACGTTGTATATATCTATTTTTTTTTATTGACCAATAGGCGCTGGCTACTAACTTTAAAGAGGGGAAGTATGTTTTAATGTTATAAAACAAAAGCAGATTAATTACACCTAACTTTATTATTTACGTACAATAGTCTTCAAATTAAACATGTGACAAATAGAAAGAACAACATTAACAACCATTTAACATAAAATGAGAGTGCCAGGCTTACCTAGAGCTCCTGTGGGGAAAGAGCATGGCAGAGAAACCCACGATCGTTGCTCTAACTACCCAAATATAAATACAAAACAACCGCTAACAAAAGGCATACATTAAGATCCTTTGCTAATGATAAATAAGACCTGACTCATTTAATGTGTCACTAAATGTCACCTCACTCGAATTAGACATACACACTTCCAAGTAAAACTGAAGAGGTTTGGTGTTAGCTAGCCGGCAGGGCCGGAGGGTAATAATAACAACAATAATAACCACAACAATAACAACAATAATAACAACAATAATAACAATAATAATAATAGGTAAGGTATTGGAGTCCCATACGGGAGGCAATCCAGAGCAATTCTTTTTTTTGTATTTAATATCATGGGCGAAAATGTTAGTAAATTCAACAAAGCTCTTACATGCGTATGACATAAAGTGAGCACAAGAAATCAAAGAACAACGTAATCAAGATAAAACAAGTTAGATGTGAAACAAAGGAGTTGTTATTGTAATATCTGGGCAGACACGACAATATATACATATTTTAACATGTAATAAATAATGAGCAATCTTTAATAATAATTGTAACAATTTTACGTTAGAAAAATATGTGTCCCTGAGCGTAAGACAATGAAGGCTAAACATATAAAGAATTATTATCATGAAATCTTTTTAACTATCACAATCATAAGATTACATAGAACAATTAACAACAAAGTACTTAGAGAATATTTACCTGCTAACTAATACCGGTTAAACACTTTTATTTTTCACTATTTTGCTTCACTGTCCGCCGATCGTCTTACTCCCATCTCCACGCTCTTCGAACTTCAACTGTCTATCTTCAACTATTTAGGCTTCCTTCCAGAATTTCCCCACCTAAGCGCTTGTTTTTTGTGCTTCCTTCTACAACGGTCAATATTACGTTTTCATTATTGTGCAACACCCATGTAACAGGTGACGTCGAAGTTGATAAGATAAGTATGGTTTTGCACAACTGAAAAACTCGAATTGATGAGTCATCCGCCGTACTGCCCTAATTTGGCACCCAATGACTTTTTTTATTCCCTCACATCAAAAATAAATTACAAAGTCAACGTTTTTCGACACAAGTGTCGAAGAAGCAGTTGATTTGAAAATACATGTTTTGGAGGTACCTCAATTGGAATGGAAAAGTGCTTCGAAAATTGGTTCAAGCGCATCCAAAAGTGTATTCATGGAGATTATTTTGAAAGTCAGTAAAGCCATATACTTTAATTAATTTATTAATTTCTTTTTGCTTTCGATTCCTAAAATATAAGACGCAACCCTCCTAGTGTAGTGTGGTTTAGTATATGTATTTTATAAGGGCAGGTATCTAAACTATCTTTTGTGACATTAAAGTTTAGGGTAATTTACGATTTCTTATCTAAAAACAAGTGTAAGTAGATCTATAAGTGAACATTTCTAAAATTACACGTTTCTCAAAAAAATAAAGTATCCTTAAAATTGGTTATCAAGTTTGTAATTATATACTATTTTTCTTCTTTCTGAGAAAACATATTGCGTTGTTAAATTTGAATATTTTATTTGATGCTCACCATAATTATAAGTAGATATATAAAAGCAATAAAAAAATAATAAAAAACTGCGCGTTGAACAGAATTTGATATTCCGCTTACGATCAAACTGTCATATGGGACTTGGAAAGACTCATCAAATAAAAAAAAATGTGTATCAACATGTTTTATACATTACTGGCTGTCAGATCAGCGTGATGTATAGGAGACAAGTTACATTTTTGTGTCAACTACTAACGTTCAAATTCAATACTATTTGCATCTTATCTATCGCTACGATTGAAGCGAGTCAAATTTAATTAACGATCTATGAAAACGTTTACGGTTACGAGGATCACATGGCAGACCTATCAACTAATATATCAATCACTGTGCTTCTTCGCTTAATACTCTAATAAGCACTAATACGGCGGAACTGGTTTTCTTAATTTTACTCTTTACTTTATCCACGTCTGCGCTCCATTACAGCAAACTTGACATAGTCTCACGTCAGAGCCGTTTTTGCGAACATATAATTATACAATTAAATAATTTTACGGGGTTTGCAGCGATTCCTGGCTTCTCATTTTAGTTCGTAGGCAATATGTTTTATTGCGGGAATACGGGTAATAATGCTATAGAATTTGATGGCAGGCCGAGACGCGCACTGAAAAACTGCCGAGGGATTCCCACGGATACGGAATAGGCTGAAATGAGACTCCTTACTGGAACGCACTGAATATAGGATCGGTTGACTTTATGTGTAATTAGTGTCATTAGTTTAAGGATCTCTTCTTGGGAGGAAATCGAGGAAATAACTGCAATGCCGACGCAGAAAATGCGACTGTGCTTCGCATTGTAACACAGATGCGACAGAGATTTTTTAAGTGCGTTGCTCCTGTATCCAACACCACTGTAAATTCCTCTGTTTTAGCTGACATTGACAATTTATTCATGAATAAATTTAAATACTTCATCATTTCATCAATTTAATCACGGAAGGTTTGGTTTTACACTGTTTTAAACTTTCCAATTTTCTTTTGAAATAAACATAGCACAAACTTGTTTAAAAAATATTCATATCCCACAAGTGAGATGATGGCAAATATTACAGATTATTTTGCTCTTGAACATTTTGACAAAGCAACAGGTAATATTATAAAAGACGAAAGAAAATATTATTATCCGCTTTCTTATAACTTTACACTACTATCTTGTTCTATTTATACTTCTTACGAACAACAACATACGTCACGATTGTCTGTATTTTCTACTGGAGCAATTTAAAATTTCCATTGCCAATTTTGTATGACGTGAGATTATTAAAATGGGAACGCGTTGTGGAACAGTTACATACGATGACTGGTTATGAAGATTTCTGTGAATAACTGTTACATACCATTCTGCACAAGTCACTTTCAAAAACGGCCAGTATTGTTATTTAGTATAGAGGTGTTTTGAAATTTATAAGAATGAATTATATTCCAATTAAATATAGCTTCAGAAATTAAATTATGCTGTCGTCGGGAAGTGACTAGCTCAGAGACAATTGAAAAACAACAAATTAAGAATAACCAACAGAAAATGTTTACTTTTAGTTATTTACATAACATGTATATTGTTTTTGACACTATCTTCTTTGTTTTGGTAAAAAATTATGCGTTTACAAAACAAAACAAAATAAATTTATTTATTTACAGTCACTTGAACAAAATTGTCAAAAGCCACCTTTAAATGTGCTTTTTAACATAAAATAAAGACAGCATTTGTAAGAGTAAAATGTTGGTTTAGATTTATTATCTGGACTCATGGATAAGGATTTCTGGATTAAAACATCTCAGCTTTATACATAGAGTTAGAAGAAAACGGCACCCTTTCGATTCTAGATGTCTTAGTTACAAATGCACGGATAGGTAGGTGAATGCTGAGTCTTATCATCATCCGGCCTAAAAATAAACTATAAGACAGAACATTCGGAAGAAGAACTACATCACTCATCATGATCAATTTTCGGAGGAAGTGGATACAGTGATAGAGATATTGAAACCCTTACTTTGCCCTTTCTTAGCCTTCACTAGGAATCTTTGAACAGCTCTTGTTGTTCTCTGTGGGGGTGGACCCATTATAAAAACCTTTTCGGTTTTTGTTAGTGCAAATGTTCTCGATACATTCAGCATATTGTGTATAAACGGCAAAGTGTACAATAGACAAACAGGGAGATAATGTGTCACTTAAAGAATCAGAAATCAGACGTTACGGAACATAGGGTAGATACAGGGCACTCAACAGACCAGAATTATTTCAGTTTAGGGAATAATTCTGATTATTCATTCATTCATTAATTGGTGCAGCCAGCAGAGGTCTCACTAAATTCTTCACTAAATTTTCTTTGAAGATCCTCCTAGAAATTTGTTCCCTGAGGGTTGTACCTCCAACTCATTAATTTTTCAGATTCGAAGATTATATGGGACGTTGTCTCATATTCCTTGTTGCATTGTCAACATATTGATTCATTATTGTATATCTGAGTACATCAATCAGATTTGCTTCTCAATTTACTGTTTTTGCATCGGTAGATTCATCCATCTAGTTATAATACCACGTACCCATTTTTTAGTATGCTCAGAATCTGCAAGAGTTAAATCTGTTCTCGCACTTGTCTGAGTGTCATTCTAGTAAGAAAGAGACGATTTTGGCAAAGACTTTACAGGCTCTGGCACTCATCCGAGTGTCATTCTAGTAAGAATGAAACGATTTTGGCAAATACTTTGCAGAGACATCTAGAAATAAAAGAAAATGAAGATAATTTCAACCAAGACAAGAGCTTAGAACCATTTGGAATTTGGAAAGGACAGTAACTTGCCATGATGCATGGAATATCATAGAGTAGTGCATACAGTAAATATGAATGCCGACCACAGGATTTAGTCCCTAGTTCTAGAATTTCTTCCGATGAAGAGAGTTATATGTATCACGAACAGTCAGGTAATTGAAATTGACAACACGACGTGGCAACTAGGCCAGAAACTGATAACTGTAACGAAAGTCTGCAAACCAAGCAAAGGCTAAGGGGTACTTTTTATTACTTTTGAGCATAATCTGGTCGGGATGTTATTTCAATGTAAAATTTAACACACAATAGACCTTTTTAGTAGTGACGTTACATGCGCCAAATAATAGGCAACCCCATAGTACACATTGTTATGAAGAATTTCTCAGTATTTTTACTAGATCGATTTTCGACCTTATGTATTTTGGGCATAAGTGCCAAAAAAAAGTTTTCTTTGTCATGATCTTAAATATCGCGATATTCTGGCAATATTAGAAATATGTATTTAAGATAAGAAGATAGAACAATGTTGACTTGTAGAGTAATTAATACATTAAAATTATTGAGCATGCACATTAAAGATAATTTCATGTAAGCGAAGTTACTTCGCAACAGAATATCATTCAAGGCAATTTTAGTATTGGTTAAGAGTACGTCTACAGTGTAGGAAAGTACCGATGGTCTATCAGAAGTTACGTGAGAGCGATAAAGTAAGCCATAGAAATCCATGTGATAGACAAGGATGGCTATAATGAAGGCGTCTAACAGTCAACGACCATTTTGCCCTTCCACAAATAAGATCTACTTCTTATTTGTGGAAGGGCGAAATGGGCGTTGACTATTAGACGCCTTCATTATAGACATCCTTGTCTATTACATGGATTTCTATGGCTTACTTTATCGTTCTCACGTAACTTCTGATAGACCATCGGTACTTTCCTACACTGTATCACTTGAAGAATAAAAACCAATTGATAAACAGACTGACACAGCAGTGCACCAAGAAAAAAATACTTTGTTGAACTAGAAAATGCCAAGATTAAACAAAAGAAGAGAAAATACGCTAATGATGACAGCGATGATATATCAACAAGATCTCACCTGCGTATGAGGCTATTCTTCCCGAGCATGCGCCTTAGGAATAACACGGCTAATGTTAAATTTTTACTTTATTTAAATTTAAGAATATTCTTTTATATCGGTTTTTGTAAGTTTTAAGCACATTAGTGTATATATTTTACGAAACACGTGTTGGCTGTTCTTAAATACTTCTAAATCTTTGTACAAATAAGTTAATTTGAAATTTCTATAGTATCTATGTAAATGGTAAACAAGGGTCAGATTCGATCTGCACAATTTCAACTATGACAATTTGTTGCGGGTTGCCTAAATATGTGATGTCACACTAAAAGAGTCTATTATTTGTCATATCCTTAATCAAAATTCAATGTACACTAACATTTTCAATAACATAAGCGCTAATGTAACTAAGTTTATATTTTTTATAATAATGAATAAAAAATCGACTTCACAAGCATAAGTTCCATTATTATAAACAATTTGCTATAACAATCAAACGTCCTATGATTTATAAGTAGAGTAAATTTTATAAGATTTTTGAAATTTAAGCACCTCTACTTTTGTCTCTTGAAATAGACAAAAGGAGGTGCTATCGAATTTTTTAATGAATTTTATACATTTGCAATGGTATACACAAAACATGTAAATTAACAGAACGTAAGTAATACGTTGGGTAGAATTAAGCATTTGAGTGTACTACCTATTTTACTTGTTTTACCATATCTTGTGTTCAATCTAATGTCCTCAAAAGGAGTAACCATCATGCTCAAAATATTCAAAATAATTTAAAAAACACTGCAATATACGAGGTAGTTTATTAAAAAAAAAATGAAACTCGGTAACACCTAGAAGAAATAGTGTGATTTAAAAATGTGAAGAAATTAATTTGCTGAAACTTTTATTTAAAAAACTAGTGTTATATTGATATAATACCAGATCTCCAGATCTATGAAATAATTAGTTTTAAAAGGGACACCCTGTATATAGATTACGTTCGTATGTAAGACTGCGAATGGTGAATGTTATTTTTAATTTGTATTTTAAAAAATATTACATGTTCTGAAAGTTTATACCGGGCGTCCCATTAAAATTGCGAAAAAATTCAGGGGAGTTTCCTTGACCAAAAATAAGAAATAAAGTTCCAATAAACCTATGTCCGAAAACGCTCCGTTTCGGAGATACAGGGTGTTGAAATTTAGAGAAAATACAAGGATTTTACTAGTATCTGGAGAACCCTAATTCCGATTTTTTTGAAATTTGGTATGGTTTTTGTCTCTTTACTTTTTTTGATATCTTGCTTCGTTTTCGAGCAAAAAATTAATGTAAAGAAAAGCCAAAGAAATTTGTATGTTAAAGTGTGTATAAATTTTTTTTTTTGGTATCTAAAATTTACGTAAGTAAAAATTTGCTTTATACAGGGTGGTGCACAACTAATGGTACATAGTGCAACGACGAATTCCTGACATCAAAATATTACGATCTAACCAAATTGTCCTATTCCGAAAGTTGATATTAAGAAAGATACAGGGTGTCAAAGTTGAAATTTTATTATCGACTTTTCCCAACTGCCCCTAAACAAAACGACACAACGCCACAAAAATTGGTATCGCAAGGTTTTTTAATACGAGAAATCTAAATTTTTCACTAATTTTGATCCCACTTATAGAGGGCGCCATCTACAGCATATTGATCACATTTAAAATAGCAGAACTTTTTTTTCGCTCGGTATATCAATTTGACTATTACGGAAATCGATTCTCCTAAATTTTGTATATAAAAAAGTTATACTTCTTTGATATCGCTAGAGGTAACCGTTACCGAGATAATCGCATTTGAATTTGCCAATGCAATTACTTAAGCATGTGCAGGTTCTAATGGAAATATATTAATTTTTTTTGAAAGTAGGCTATGATTAAAATTAAAGTAATGAATAACGCTTTTAAATTTAGCATATGAAAGGATATTAATTTTTTGTTCGATGTCAAGAAAAGTTAAGAGACAAAAAAGTTGTATTTTTAATTGCATAATTAGAAAAAATATGACACCTAAGAAAAAGCAGTGACATCTCATATGTTTACTTATTAATATCAACAGGAGTGAGTCCCCGGACTTTCTTTCTTATTTTTGGTCAAGGAAACTCCCCCTGAATTTTTTCGCAATATTAATGGGACACCCTGAATTTTGTGGAAATTAGAGAACAATATTCCAAGATTAATGTTAATGTAACTTTCCTTCTGCATAAGCTAATTTAATCAATAATGTAGTGTGCAATTTTACAATTAGCCGACATACTAACGCTGTGTGTCAAGTTTCGTGGTAATAATCCCGCAGTAGGTGCTTGTTTCTCGCTTTGCGAAGTTTCATAAAATTTGAGAGAAGTGGATCCAAACATGCAGAGGAAAAAGCACGTACAGGTCATTGAACAGCCTGCAGGACACTTGGCTCCAGATGCCGATCCGTTTACACAAAACCCTGATGATAGCAGGCTAGGTGCTGAATAAAATACTAGATGCTTACGAAGATATTCAAACTAGAACTGCCGTTACCGATTAACCCAGCCAGTGTAACTGCCCTACCGCGAACTGGTTCAGTAATGTCTTTCGCTGTTTATTTTTGCTGATGTTTGTTATGTGTACAAGCTTTGCAGGAGTTTATGCGGACAATGTAGTAAATAGAGATTAGCGTGGCAATATATAAGGATTATCGCACATCTAAAATTGCATCTACTAACTATATACGCTAGCAAACAAAGGCATAAATATATACGGTGTAAGCGCATCCGACTTTTTGACATTCAATTGCTTCTGAAAGTCTTCCAATATTCTGTAGAGGGTTCATGTTAGTTCTGTATTTAGAATTATATGTTGGTACTTCGATACTTCACGAAAGAAAATATTAGTTGATTCCAGAAGTGTATATGCATAAATATTAGCATAATTAGCGTCTAACTTAATACAATACGCTAAACAAATGTTTCAAATAAATGGTCACAATTTATTTATTATTTTTGCGTCAAATTTCTCAAATATTTCAATAAATTCATGAAAAGATACAATTTTTTTAAATAAAAATCGACTATACTATCAGCAAAAGAAGTGTTAAACTACTAGAATATAATTAAAATTCGTAGGTACTATTAAATAAATATTAAATATTTCTAAAAAAAAAACAAAATATGTATCAAAATGTATTAACGTACCGCGATTTTTTTTCAGTTTCAGTTTTTGTTTTTTTTTCTCTTCATCTATCGTAATTTTTGTTTATTTTTAAAGATTTTGGTATGGTGTGCAAGATTTTGTCGATTGCATAGAAAATTCCCTGGGCAATAAATAATTGTTTATAGAGTAAAATGTTGAAAAATTAAAAAAAATTCTAAATGGTTATAAAAGTGTAAAAATAGGTATTTTTAGTATTGATTATTGCATATTATGACATCAGGTATCTCTAAAAAATTGTGTGCCCTTTCTAAACCTTAATTTAAACCCACGGTACGCCATAAACTTTTTGAAATGTTCTTAATTAACAATCCTGTCAATCAAAAACCACGCTATCGATCATTGCAAAATTTTTAGGGTAGAATTGGCATATGTTTTACTATTTGTTGATAAAATTTCATCAATATTTATAAATATTTACTTATTTTAAAAATTGTTCCGAATATACATATGATTTTCTACTATTTTTCGCCCATTGTTAATGCAAAATTTAACTTTTTTGATTCGCAGCTATTGCAACTTTATAGAAAATCATCAAAGAAACAAAAATAAAGAATGCCTTTTTTTGATTTAGGGTTTACTTTCAATGTTACAGGAAAAACGGGTCATTTTTGTTCTTCTTGTATGTTTGTTGTTCCCCTGACTTTGGCAATTTGGTTTTTTGGAATAGACAAACTCGGATTCTTATTCTACATAATATTTGGAATTTTTTTGTACAACAAAATGGATGACTTTAAACACAAACGCCAACGCCTACTTTTACTGCTCTATCGCCTGGACTAAAAATGTTTAACTAATTTTGCAATTTTCACACAATAACTTTTTGGAAATATACTTTAGTAATAAACAAATTAATTAATGACAGCAATAATTTTGGAAATGTAGAAAATACAATATATAAACCAAATTATTTCTCTGATGAAAACAATAACTATATCAAAAGTTGACTGCTTGTAACTCTATACAGAGTGAATTTTAGGAGAAAATTTTTGAGACACGTAAATTTTTATCTCGAGAATGTGGAGTTTAATATATATTCCAACTCAAAATAAAAATTGTCTTATGTCAAAAATTTTAAAAAACTCACTTTATACAGGGTGTCCCGAAATTAATGGGACACAGAGCAAGGGTAGATTCCTTACATCAAAATAATGCGATTAAGCCAAACTTGGTCCATTTGTGGCTAATTAAAAAGTTACAGGGCGTTAAAGTTGAAATTTTGAATTCGAAATTCTTAAAATTCTTAGAAACTTTTCAAAGGATTCTTTTGAAAATTTGGATTAGAGGGTTTTCTGGGACGAGAAAAACGAATCCGTACTTAATTTTGCTGTAGACGCTAGAGGGCGCTACGAAATGCACTCTTGGTTGATAAAAACTGGTTATAACTTTTTTATCAGTGTGTGTACGAAAATTTTAATAGATAAAATATTGTTCTCCTATCTATTTTTCACAAATAAGGGATACTTGTTTTATGTCGATAAATTTAACCGTTTTCGATTTATTTCTAGTTTTTCTATTGGATGCAATAAAATAAAATAAAATAAAAGTTTGTAGGTACGTAAAAAATTAAAGATTATTTTTAATAATAATTTAATTACATTCAGGTGGCTACATAAAATTTTTATAATTAAAAAATATTCCTTTCACTTTTTTCTTTTTTTCGTTATTTAACATTTTTTGATGAAAAAGATTAGATTTTTTGGAAAAAAACACTTTTTTCAATTTAAAACAAACAGTAAAAGACACAACATTTATCCTGTAATCAATTAGCAGAAGTGACTACTAAAACTATTAATATTTAGATATAATAAATATATAAAAAATTTTAGAGAGAAAGTGATACACCAGTTCCCTGTGTATCGAATATATCCTTCTCACGTATTTTATTTCAAGTTTTACAATTTGTGTTTTTATTTCATATTTATGTAAATACTTTTTATAGCATCTATATCTTATGTCTACTGAGAAGTAAAGGATATTTTCTTGTTTGCTTGATTTATGACAATAATCGGAATATAAAATACTCTCCACTGTAAGTTTCACGATATGGTGAAAATATTACACTCGGATATTACACTTTGTAGAAAGGAAATGCTATACGAAATCTTTAAGTTAGAAACAATAGAATACTGAGATATTTGCACAAATATCGAAAATGTATATATTTTTGTTACACATAAAGTAGGGTATTTAAATTTACGATTTATTATGACATGAAACAATTGAATATGAATAAAAAATTAATTTTACCAAGCGCATATGTGTTCGAATCATTTTCCACAGGATTACAAGACTATGTTTAGTGTACAGGGTGGTTGATTTTCGATAGTTTTATAGAGTACAGCCAAAACGGTGATAGATACAAAAATCTGATATCGATGTCCCATCCTCTTTTGTTTGAGTTTACTTCGCTGTTACCAAAAGGTCTTGGCGAACTTGATTAGTTTTAGATATACAGATATATATATATATATATATACACA